>NC_083771.1:11988782-12163782 GCF_963514075.1 Conger conger
CTCCCTGGAGCAGCACCCCGCCTTCTCCCCCATCATGAGCTACCGGGACACCCCCAGTCAGGAGCCCCCCGCCCCCCCCTCCGGCTCGGACCCCCCCGCGGCCCCCGCGTCTTCCGCCCCGCTCTGCGAGTTCCGGGTGGAGGTGGAGGAGTGCATGGCCAGCCCCAAAGCGGAGGACATCAAGGTGAGGGGGTGGGGGGAAGCTGGAGGTCTAGGATCTCGCTGTCCTTTTATCATTTTTGCTAATGTTTTTAAACCGCTTTTCTTACCTGCCAGTGATAGATTAATGAACAAAGAGGAGTCGGCTGATCTGTATGGAAAGCGCTGAGAGTTTTATTGGCTGGTTAAGAGCGCAGGTGGATTGGCAGCCAGACGCATTACTGCCCCTCAGAGTCGCTGAGTCTCTGTAATTATACCGCGCACACTTACCTTTTATTTGTGCTCCTGCAAAGGCATTTATCACTTATAAATCACTCACTCGTTGCTTGAAAAATACCAACGTTAACCGCTACTTCCCGCTTCTTGGAATCGATATAACCATTAACGTCCATGTGAGGTCCAGGCGGGAGCACTCGAGTGTTATGGTGTGGCTGTGTCTGGCGTGTCAAGTGCCGCTCGGCCTCATGGGAGACTGTGTGCCCCGCCCTGCAGGATTTCTCCTACGTGTACCGCGTCCCGTCCCTGCAGCCCCACATGCGCTCCTCCATGTTCGCCCCGCTCCGCACCCTCCCCAGCAGCTGCCTGCCGCCCCTCAGGATCCCCGAGAACTGCTACTACCGGCCGTCCTGGGCCCAGCTGCCCAAGATGGAGCAGCTCGCCCTCCCGCCGCAGGTCCCCTTCCTCCCGGACGGGTACGTGCTGCGCCGATTCGCTGTGGGGCGGGCGGGGGGCGTCCCAAACTCCTCCACCGTCAACCCCACCCAGCTTGTGCTGATCTTCACGAACCAATGAGCTCTGTATTATGTCTTGGGCTCAGATTTTAAAGTTAAGATTTTTGGACAAGTAGTCTTGAGATTTAATTAAACCCTACAGGGCTATGTGGTGACATCAGCTCTTTAATCTTTTATCATCTTAAATCTTAGTTCCCTTATTATGGGTCAGATGTTCTAAAGGAGCAGGGCCTGTTTCCTCAGTGTAAGGTGTTGGTGTGCGAGTTTGGAGTTGATTTTGGAACATCCTGTCTTCGGCAGTAAAGTAAACCTGTTGTTTGTCTACTCTCAGATTACTCTGAAACTTTCATAATACTGCTCAGAAAATCAGTTATAGTCATTCAGAAAGGTGAAATCATGCCACTTGGCAATTTTCTTTTCAGTATTTGATTGCTTGTTACATCAGCAGCACTATGCAGTCAGGTGTATGACTTCTAAGACTAGTAGATATTTTGGTTTAGAACAACCAAACTGAAATGATGTCTAATAGATAATTTATTCAAAAATCATACAATGCCAAAGTTTGGTCCGCCTGTAAAATGATTGAAAAGTGTTGCCTATTCAACCAAATAATAGGTAAGGTGGATAGTTTCCCATCTAAATGAAAAAACAGTGTAAATCAGAAGGAAATAATGAGTTGTTACTGCTGACTTGGCATGTTTTGATAATTTCAAAAAGAATCTTAATTCACAATAAAACATACTTTCAAGCCTTTCTACATCAGCCGCACTTAGTGAACAAACATGCTCGGGCATTGCAGTATCAACAAAATTTTCAATGCATTGTATATATTTTTAATAAATTATCTATTTGACTTAATTTTCCTTGTGGCTGTTCTTAACCAAAATATCTACTAGTCTTAGAAGTTTGGAAGTCATGCACCAAGTGGTGCTGATGTGGTAAGCCATCAAATATTGAATAAAAATAAAAAAACGGTATATGAATGACCATAACTTTTTTTCTGAGCAGTGTTATGAAAATCTGAAAGTAGACAAACGGAGTACAAGTTTTCAGGTCTTTCCGCTGCTTTAATGCCAGAGATATGATGCTCTAAAAGCTACACAAACCTCAATTTCCACTCGTGAATGACAGGGTCGTGTCTAGCAGGCATTGCCTGACATGCGTCTGTTTCTCAGCAACGTCCCCAGTGTGAACAGCCTATTGGACCAGGACTACGCCCAGCTGAGCTCCGGCCACGCCTCCGTGGGCAACATGGGCGGAGTCCTGCCCTCGCCCGCCACGCCCCGCTTCTCCGTCCCCACCCCCCGGACCCCGCGCACCCCCAGGGGCCTGGGCGGGGCCAGCGGGCAGGGCTCCGTCAAACAGGAGGGGACCGAGCTGTCCTCCCCGGCCTCCACGCCCTCCACCACCCGGCCCCTGAGCTCCGCCGAGCCGCTGCCCGTCCCAGCCCTGCCCGAGGCCCACAGCCTGTACGCCACGCTGCTGCTGTCCGACTCGGTCCTCGACGTGTTCCGCGACCGCAACTTCGACAGCTGCTGCGTGTGCGCGTGCAACATGAACGTGAAGGGCGCCGACGTGGGCCTGTACATCCCCGACTCCACCCTCGAGGACCAGTACCGCTGCACCTGCGGCTTCAGCGCCATCGTCAACCGCCGCCTGGCCCAGGGGGCCGGCCTCTTCCTGGAGGACGAGCTGGACATCTTCGGGCGGGGCTCGGAGGTGGGCGGGGCGGCCGAGCGGCGGCTGGCGCTGTGCCGGAGGGCCGGAGACCCGGCCCCCGCCTGCGTGCTGGCCCTGCTGCAGGACCAGTGCGCCTGCCCCACCGCCTCCCTGGCCTCGCTGCACCTCCACCCCACCTGCTCCCGCCACGGCCCCCAGGGGGCGCTGCTGCAGGGGCTGGCCGCCGACAAGCTGTGGGCGGACGGGAGCGACGCCTGTGCGGAGTGCTACAGCGCCCTGGTGCAGGGCCAGCAGTACGTGGACAACGCGGGAGGCAGCAGGGTGGACCTGGCCCTGGTCAGGAGCAGCGCCCTGCATGCCTGGCCGCACACTAACGGTGAGGCCCAGCTCCGCCATCGGGGGCAGCACTGAGACCCGACGCTACACGCCCGGGGCAGCCGCTGCAGTCACTGGCTTCTGCTTACTCATTTATTTTATTATATTGCGCATGGTAGCATGTTGTCAGATATCTGTGCTGATACACATGGATGGAGAGCAGGCTGATGTTAGGGTTAGGGTGATCAATTTAATTTCCTGTCTTTTGAGACTTTCAGCAAATGCAAACATTCCACCTAAAACACTTTTTTGCGATTCATTTATTACTAGAAAAATACAGACATAAGCAATGCAATACAACACAGTATGGTGTAATGGGGAACAAAGGATTTGATGGCAGTTGAGCTCTTTTGGGTCCGGGTCTGTGGTCTACCCCAAAACAGGAGAACACCAAGCCAGCAGACGCCCACAGGAAGTCGTCATGTTGCTAATAACGCGTGTATTTCATTTGGAGGGAGTCCCACCTCTTTAATCTCTTTTTCTGGAAATTGACAGGATAAAATAAATTTAAGTACATTATCAGGGCTATTGACATGATCCATACAGCTGCCTCTTATCCACGTTGACACTCGCATGCTGGTTCTAATAGCGTAGGCTACTATAATCAATTTAGGTTTTGAAAATGGAACCATCGGTGCTTGAAGTGGGGAATAAAAAACAAGTGTCAGTAAAAATAAGTGTCAGTACTCTAGAGAAAGATCTAGAAGTCCCGGGCTACTTTAAACTCTCCGTGTCCCCGCAGTGCTGGACATCAGCCGGCTCTCCTCTCAGGACGTCGTGCGCATGCTGCTCTCCCTGCAGCCGGTGCTGCAGGACGCCATACAGAAGAAGCGCACGGGCCGGACCTGGGAGAACATCCAGCACGTCCAGGGCCCCCTCACCTGGCAGCAGTTCCACAAGATGGCCGGCCGCGGCTCCTACGGTGAGCCGCCAGGGACACTCTTCGGCCCGCCGTCGAACACTCATTCAGCAGTTTAGAGTCATTTAGAAACATTTTTTAAATGCAGTTTTACTTTTACGTTACATTAGTCATTTGGCAGAAGCTCTTATTCAGAGTGATGTACAGTAACTTGCAAATCAGAACCAGGGACAAGTGCACTGAAAACCCTAGAGGGAAGTGCAGTTCCAAGTGCTAGAGTAACCACAACTTGATCCCTTGTAGGTGAATCAGATAAACCGACCAAGAAGTAGCAGTAACGCAGTTTTCGCAACTAGAACACTAAGCATAGTAAAATAATTATACGTAAGTGCGATAATTACAGCATATAGCATACAACATACATCGCTAAATTAGAAATTATAGGGAGGTTGGGAGGGCAGGGGAAAGGTGCAGCCTGAAAAGATCTTCAGTCTGTGCTTGAAGGTGCTCTAAGTCTCTGCTGTTCTGATCTTACCACCACAGTTTGTTCTTTTCCGTTTCCTCCCCCCCAGGTTCGGAGGAGTCTCCTGAGCCTCTCCCCGTCCCCAGCCTGTTGCTGGGCTACGACCGGGACTTCCTGGCACTGTCGCCGTTGGCGCTGCCGTTTTGGGAGAAGCTGCTGCTGGAGCCGTACGGAGGGCAGCGGGACATGGCCTTCCTGGTGCTGTGCCCCGAAAACGCCATGCTCCTGTCCGGGGCCCGCACCTTCTTCAGGGAGCTCAGCGCCGTCTACGAGGTGCGCCCCAACCGCACCCTGCCCCATCCTGAACCATCTCACCTTGCCTGGACACCAAACCCGCTCACATTTACAGCCTGAAACCAGACGTGCGTTCAAGTTGGCAAATGTCGCTAACGTTAGCTAACGTTCACCAACATATTCAAACTGTTTCTGTTTGCCACTAACTTTAGTGAACATTATCTAACTGTTTGCAATGGTAGTGTGCGGTAAACACAAATGGCTGCAGATGGGGAAAATGCCAAGAGAACAAAAAGTCCCTGTGTCTGTCTCTTGGCAAATAAAAAAATATTTGACAGTTATAATACACTTTAATCTATGTAATATTTGTTCTTACCTTCAAAAAGCATCAGTTTTCATTCAAAAGGTGTTGGTGTCAAACTAAATAAACCGTAACTGTTTGCTGCTAACAGTTTGTGGTGAACGTTTGCCGTCTTGAACGCACATCAGGCAGTGGTGAGCAGTTGGGTCCTTTACCCCCACCTCTCTCTCTGTCTCAGACTTGCCGGCTGGGGAAGCACCGGCCCCTGGCCAAGGTGTCCCGGGACGGCCTGTTTCACGTGGGTAACGTGGAGCCGCAGGACCTGGTGGAGGATCTGGTGGACCAGTGGTTTACCGAACCTTGGGCCGGGAGCAACCAGGAGGACAACCTGGCCAAACTGAAGCTCTACGCCCACACCTGCCGGCAGCTACTGGGTGAGACACACCGCGCTCCGTCTGTCCAGCTGTCTGTCTAGCTCTCTACATTTTTGGATGTCTCTCTTTGCCCTTCACACACCAGTCAGTCTGTCTGAGGCCGCTTGGCTGTTTCCACACCAAATCTTTTTCTCTCTGTTTGTTTTCAGACAGTCTTTGTTTTCCTTTTCTGTCAGTCCCTAGCTCACCATCTGTCTGTCTGTGTATCAGTGTATCAGTTCCTCAGTGTGCGCTGCATATCAGGGGTCCAGCCAATCAGAGTGTGTGTTTCCTGTGCTTTAGTTCCAGCCAATCAGAGTTTGTGTTTCCTGTGCTTTAGCTCCAGCCAATCAGAGTGTGTGTTTCCTGCGGTTTAGCTCCAGTCAATCAGTGTGTGTTTCCTGCGCTTTAGCTCTGGCCAATCAGACTGTGTGTTTCTTGGTGTTTAGCTCCAGCCAGTCAGAGTGTGTGTTTCTTGCGCTTTAGCTCCAGCCAATCAGAGTGTGTGTTTCTTGGTGTTTAGCTCCAGCCAATCAGAGTGTGTGTTTCTTGGTGTTTAGCTTCATCCAATCGGAGTGTGTGTTTCTTGGTGTTTAGCTCCACAGCTGGCGTCTCTCTCCCTGGACAGCAGCCTGCTCCTACCCCCCAAACCCCAGCCCGCCCTGCCCCCCACACCCACCCCCACTGCCCCACCACAGCCCCCCTCCTCCGCTGCTGGGGTCCCCGATGGAGCCACACCCTCCGCCGGCTCGGTCAACACCCCCACACCCGGAGGAGCCACACCAGGGGGAGCGGAGACGGCTCAGGGGCCCGCCGCAGAGGCCAAAACCCCCGCTAATGCCACACCACCCCCTGCCCCACCAGCCGAGGCCGCTGAGAGGTAGGGTCTGTTGCTCTTTATCAGCAAGTCATGTGACAAAGTTTTAACCTATGGCAGCGCATTGGCCAGATGGAATGGATGGACACTAAGCAGCCCTGCTATAGGTTCTGCTTCTAATTCACTTCAGTCACTGGTAAACTTTGGCAGGGAGGACGTTAAACAGGAGCAGAGTAAGCGTGGGTAGCAGCTCAGCTAATATCGAGGAGCCAAAATCAGCCTGTTCACAAAAGGATTTTGAGACCTTTGGCCTTTTAATTTCATGACTGCTCTCTTAATTAAATGATCATTCCGCACAGCATTTAGATTAGTTCAGTGGGAATTTGTTTAATTTTTAGTTTTAGTTTAGTTTTTAGTTTTTAAATAAATGTCAGTGTAAAGCTGTGCAGCGCTGCAGTGCACTGTGGGTATCCTCCTCGCCCCCCCTCAGCTCAGCGGAGCGGGAGCGAATCGGAATCCCCACGGTGGCGGAGTCGGCGGACAGCCACGCCCACCCCCCCTCCATCATGCTGTACGTGGTGGACCCCTTCATCTGCGCCCGCGGCGACCAGGAGGAGGAGGAGGCGGAGCCTGCCAGCGTCTGGCTCCTGGGTCTTCTTCGCTGTTTCACAGAACTGCTCCGCGCCCTTCCCGAAAACCTCCAGCCAGCCCTCGCCCTCCAGGTAACTGCCCTCCCTAGCCTACTATCCCACAATTCCCCACACCCCTCCTGATAACCTCCCACCGGCCTTCAAGGTAATGCCCCTCACTGCCTGCATCCACTATCCCTAATTTTGGGGAACTGTGATGATGGTTTGGGAGATGCTTATGAATAGACTGTGATAATGGTTTGAGAGATGCTGGTGAACAGGCTGTGATGATGGTTTGGTCAGTTGTGCTTATGAATAGACTGTGATGATGGTTTGGTCAGTTGTGCTTATGAATAGACTGTGATTTTGGTTTGGTCGGTTGTGCTTATGAATAGACTGTGATGATGGTTTGGTCGGTTGTGCTTATGAGTAGACTGTGATGATTCTTTGGATAAGATGTTGGTGAATAGGCTGTGATGATGGTTTGGGAGATGCTGGTGAACAGGCTGTGACTGTGCTGATTTGGGCGTGTCCCCAGGTGGTCCCCTGTCAGTACCTGCTCCAGCCGGCCAGTGGGGAGAGCCCTCTGTACCTGCAGCACCTGCGGTCGCTGGCTTTCTCCGCCTACTCCCAGAGCCGCCGCCCACTGCCCCTGCGCACACACATCAAGTCCCTGACCGGCTTCGGCCCTGCCTCCTCCACCGAGGCCCACTTCAGAAACCCAGAGGTGAGTCCTGCTCCCTCTCTCCCTCTCCCTCTCTCCCTCTCTCCCTCAATCTCCCTCTATCTCTCTCTCTCTTGCTCTCTATCTCTCCCTCTCTATCTGTCTCTCTATCCATGTCCATCTGTCTCTCTCTCCCTCCCTTTCTCTCTCCCTCTGTCTCTCTCTCCATCTCCCTCTGTCTGTCTCCCTCTCTCTCCCTTTGTCTCCGTCTCTCTCTGTCTCTGTCTCTCCCTCTCTCTCCCTCCATCTCTGTCTCTCTCTCTATCACTCTCTCCCTCTATCATTCTCTCTCTCTCCCTCTATCTCTCTCATGAAGAACTGGAGGCCAGTAGCTTTCCTTTGTTTGGATTATAAGATCTTGTCTAGATCTCTTGGAAACCGACTAACTATTTTGAGGACGGGTATCCATAACAAACCGCCATTTTGTTTACCAGACCAATTTCTGTTAATCTATTTTTGGTGTGTGTCTTGTGGGATTATGCCAAAATTTATGGGGCAGCGGTTGGTTTATCCCTGAACCAAGTGAAATCATTGAATAGGGCTGATCATCTCTCCTCTCTCTCCTTCTCACTCTATCGCACTTCCTCTCTCTCCTTCATCCCCATCCCCAGCGGCCGGCCCCTCTCCAGCTCTACTCCCCCCCCTTCATCCTGGGCCCCACCCGCAGTAAGCAGCTGGACGTGGGCGAGGCGTGTGGGGAGGGCGTGCCCCGCTACGGGGTGCTGTTCCTGGGGTACTGCCTGTCCCACGACCAGCGCTGGATCCTGGTGTCCTGCACCGACCAGCAGGGGGAGCTGCTGGAGACCTGCGTCATCAACGTGGACGTGCCCAACAGGTACACACATACGAACACACACACATGCACACACACACGCACACGTATGCTCATACATGTACACTCGTACGCACACACACACAAACACACATACACACGCACTCACACACGCATCCGCTGCTGGTGACCTGTGTCATCAACCTGGACCTACCCAACAGGTACAGCGGGGTGGGGGAGGGGGTTTAGCTACTTTTTCAGTCCCAGCGGTGAAGGCTACTGGGTGGCCTGTAGCATAGTGGTTAAGGTACATGACTGGGACACGCAAGGTCGGGGGTTCTAATCCCAGTGTAGCCACAGTAAGATCCGCACATCCGTTGGGCCCTTGAGCAAGGCCCTTAACCCCGCATTGCTCCAGGGGAGGATTGTCTCCTGCTTAGTCTAATCAACTGTACGTCGCTCTGGATAAGAGCGTCTGCCAAATGCCAATAATGTAATGTGATGTAAGAATGAGGCAGGCCAGTCGCCTTCAGATGCGTAATTGTTTTGGATTCAAGTACTTTTCTAAGCTTTACTGAGCTTCTCTGGTGTGTTTGGAACCTATGAAATACTCTCAAAAACTGCAAATCCTAGAACACTTGGTTGGCTCGGTTGCACAAGGCAAGATCAGTCGAGCACAGAAAAGTATTTGAATCCAAAACCATTACGTATTTGACCCAGGTCTGATTGTAAGGACTGTAATTGGGTGGGGTAGTCACTGCACGTTTTCCACCGCGGTCTGAAGACGCATTTCTTCAGATTGTACCTTCACTAACTCTACTCCACTGTAGGAGTACCCAAAATCTAGTGTCACTCTCATCAATCACTTCTATCCTGGTCTTCTAGCCCTGTCATCTTATACATGCATCTCCATTGGGATATTGTTGTTCTTTACTAATTCTCTTGTAATCATGCCTCGCATCTGGTTTGTTATGGCATTGTTGACTTAACCTGTGCTTACCGTGTGAATTAGACTTGATGTTCATGGCTATGGATAACTGATGCTTTATGAGAATTGTACCTTATCTGACCTGTGTTCAGTAGCTGTTGTAATGACCTTCAGAATACACTTATTGTATGTCGCTTTGGATAAAAGTGTCTGCCAAATGAATGTAATGTAAAATGTCATGGGCAGCATAAAATGCACACAGTTTAGCTTCTATAGTTTAGCCTCTGTCCTCCTGTAACACTGCTGGTGATTAACAGATCTTTTACGGGTCATACACTACAGTGGCCCTTTACCACAAACAAATTCTAAATCTCTATTTCTCTCTCCCTCCTCCACTCCTTTTTCCCCTTTCCTCTCCTCTCCATTCTTTCTTCTGTCCCCCTCTCTTCTCCGTCACTCCCCTTTTCATTCCTCCCCCTCTCCTCTCCTCTCCTCAGGGCTCGGAGGCCCAATGTCTCTCCGCGGAAGATGGGTCTGCAGAAGGTGTGGGAGTGGTGTGTGGGAATCATCCAGATGACGTCACTGCCTTGGAGGATTGTGATTGGCCGGCTGGGGCGCCTGGGACACGGAGAGCTGAAGGGTACGGCCTTGTGGTTTTATTTAAGCAGAGGATCACTCACCCTTTATCAGAACTGCAGATTATTGTGCTGGAGATAGTGTGAGAAAATCAGCAGTCCTCCATACACTCTCTGGCTGTATACAGTGTAAAATCTAATGGATCCTTCCTCTCTTCCTCTCCCTGACACTCTCTCTCTCTCTCGCTCTCCCTCTCTCCTTCTCTCCCTTTCCCTCCTTCTCCCTCTCTCCCTCCCCCTCTCCCCCTCTCTCCCTCTCCCTCGCTCTCTCTCTCTCTCTCTCCCTTTCTCCCTCAGACTGGAGCATTCTCCTGGGGGAGCGCTCTCTGCAGTCCATCAGCAGGCAGCTGCGGGAGGCGTGTGGGATGTGTGGAATCTCGGCCAGTGATTCTCCCAGCATCCTCAGCGCCTGCCTGGTTGCCATGGAGCCCCAGGGCTCCTTCGTGGTCATGCCAGGTAAAGCGGAATCAGAGCAGGAGGCTAAAATAGTGCCAATCGCTGTCCCCCACACTGATCCCAATCTGTTACCACTGTCCCCACTGATCCCACACTGTTACCACTGTCCCCACACTGACCCCAAGCTGTTACCACTGTCCCCACTGACCCCACACTGTTACCACTGTCCCCACACTGACCCCACGCTGTTACCACTGTCCCCATACTGACACCACGCTGTTACCACTGTCCCCACCCTGACCCCACACTGTTACCACTGTCCCCACACTGACACCACACTGTTACCACTGTCCCCACACTGACCACACTGACCCCCACACTGTTACCACTGCCCCCACACTGACCCCACGCTGTTACCACTGTCCCCACACTGACACCACACTGTTACTACTGTCCCCACACTGACCCCACGCTGTCCCTACATACCCCACGCTGTCCCCACAGACCCAATGCTGTTCCACTGACGCCACACTGTTACCACTGTCCCCACACTGACCCCACACTGGTACCACTGTCCCGACGCTGTTACCACTGTCCCCACTGACAGAGGGCACAAATCACTGACCCCATTGTCCTCTGCTGTTGGCATCCTGATACCTCCCTGTTAGCACACTGACAGAACGTATTAATAGCACAGCGCGTGTGTGTGTGTGTCTCAGACGCGGTGACCATGGGCTCAGTGTTTGGCCGCAGCACGGCTCTAAACCTGCAGACGTCTCAGCTCAACACGCCGCAGGACGCCTCCTGCACCCACATCCTGGTCTTCCCCATCTCCGCCACGACCCAGGGCGCCCCCGGAACCTACCCCACCGAGGACAACCCTGGTACAGGGCTGACCACGCATCACCACACCACACTCAGTCTGCTTGCAGAGAATCGGTCACATTCAAACTGTTTCCTTCACATTCAAACTGCTGTTCTGATTGTGGTGTAACCGGTCTCTCCAGATGACATGTTTGACTGGTGTTCTATGGTGTAACTGGTCTCTCCATCCCTCCAGATGACATGTTTGACTGGTGTTCTATGGTGTAACTGGTCTCTCCATCCCTCCAGATGACATGTTTGACTTGCCCTTTCCGGACGAGCTGGAGAACGATATTGGGCACGACATGATGCTGATCACGAACCTGCACCCCTCCCCCAACACCTCACCTGTCCCGTCACCTGGGTCCCCCTCTGGCCTGGGCGGGGCGTCCCACTTCCCCCACAACAGGGTGAGTACTGTGTGTGTCCGTGTGTGCGTGTGTCTCTGTGTGTTTGTGTCTGTGTGTGTGTTGGGAGTAACACCCTCAGTAAACACACACTCTATAGCAGGGATCATCAAATCAAGCTCCTTGAGGGCTGACAACTGCAGGTTTTCCAAGCTCTCTTTACCTGAGAGTCAGGTCTGAAGACAGTCTGGCCAAACAGTCGCACTAATCTTTCAGTTCTTTGTTTATCTTCCCACAATTCTAGGTCCTCTGTTTGTTTGTTTTTTACATTTTGAAATACCGACTATCGCCCCCTCCTGGTATGGAGAGTTATTTCCTCTCACGCAGCCACAGAATGCTTACGCATGCATGTCGGCCATCAGCTGTCGTCTGTGTCCCAGTGCAGCTTATACAAGCGGTCTGACTGGTGGCCTTGGTTGCCGCTCGTTCTTTCATATTGGCTTGAGTTGCAGGAGCCATGGATTCAGGGATATGGCGCTCCAAAATCAACACAATCCGCAGTTTCCACTCACAAGTGACTTTTTGAGTGCCTCTAAGAGCCATTATCTGTAAAACAACAAACTTAATGACACTAATGTTTTGCATGTTCTCTATTGAATATATAAAGAACTCTCTCCCTCCCTCTCTCTCTCCCCCACCTCTCTCTCTTTCTTTCTACCTCCCTCCCCTCTCTCTCTCCCTCTCTTTTTCTCCCTCTCTCCCTCTCTCCTCTCTCTCTCTCTCTCTCTCTCTCTCTCTCAGAGTCAGGGTGAGAGGCTGCTCTCCAGGGAAGCCCCAGAGGAGCTGAAGCAGCAGCCACTGGCTCTGGGGTACTACGTCTCCACCGCCCGGGCCGATGACCTGCCCCACTGGTTCTGGTCCTCCTGCCCGCAGGCTCAAAACCAGTGCCCGCTTTTCCTGAAGGTAGGGGGACCCCCACCCTGCCCCCGGGCCTGAATCAATAATTCAGCTCCAGTTTGGTTCTGCCAAAGACTGTCATCATATCGATTACTACATCAGAATTGTTATTTATTTACCCATTACAGCCCAGAAGCTTTCCTACTACAGATATTAGATTACAAGGCTAGTTCCTTCACCAAAAAAAAACACACTGGTACAACCCTGTACAACTACAGTAACTATAGTAACTGAGCTGCCATTTTGAGTCCAGTTGAGGTGCAGTGCTGAAGGCTGTGACTGAGTGGCACTCTTCTCCCCCCAGGCCTCCCTGCATCATCACATATCCATCGCCCAATTGGACGAGCTCCTCTCCAACAAGACATCCCAGAGGAGCCCCCACCCCCTGGACTCAAAGACCACGTCTGACGTGCTCAGGTAGGCCACGCCCGGCTCTGGTAGGCCACGCCCCCCCGGACATCCTGTCGTTATTCAGCCAGTCTGACCACGTGTGTGTGTGTGTGTGTGTGTCAGGGGCGTAACTTTAGCTGGAATAGCTAAAGCTACAGGGGGTTGAAATGCATAGCCATAGCCAAGAACAAAAAGCAGAAGTTTTTTAAATGTTAAATTATTGCAAAACATGCGTATCAGTCAGCTAACAAGTGCTTGAAGTTTCAAAAATCAGGTTTCACACCCCCTTGCAAAAGAGATTTTGATTCCGATGGGTTATTCATGGTTAAATGAAGTCTAATAAAAAAAAGCGAGCAGTTGCCCGCTGCCATACGAACAGTCTGAAGTAGTTTCTCTCCCTCCCCAGGTTTGTGCTGGAGCAGTACAACGCCCTCTCCTGGCTGACCTGCAGCCCTGCGTCTCACGACCGGCGCTCCTGTCTCCCCGTGCACCTGGTGGTCCTCACGCAGATGTACAACGCCATCCTTAACATGCTGTAGGCGGGGCCCGGCCCGGCTCCTCCCACGCCACTCCACGGGGGGCGGGGCATGGGGCGGGCACACCCAGATCTCCACCAGCCCACCATTCACAGTGCTCCACAGACTCCGCCTCCTCAGCTGTGGAAAGCGGGGGTTTCCTGTTCCCACCGCATCACTTCCTTCCCCTCTTTTGGGCTGTGGGGGAGGAGCTATCCTGTCACCCCAGGGGGGGCTCCTGGGGGGGGGCGGCGTGGGTGTTAGGAGAAGATGGTTTAATTCCATTCTGGTACCAGTTTGCCCTTGCACAAAACAGTGGGTGTCAGTCGTCCTGAGGAAAGCTGAAAGCTGTCTGATATCTTTAGAGTCATTCCACGTGAAAACATCCCATTTTAGAAAAACGTCCCACCTCATAGTCTCAGATTTTCTTGTAATTATCTATATTTTGTAATTGCTTTTTATGAATTATGTAAGAGTATTTTCTGTGAATCCTACTTAGGCGGAAGATTTTCTAGCTATCCTTCAAGACAGAAAACATTTTGGCAGCAAAACTTTACACCTAGAGACAGCCCTACTATAGCTTTATAAAATATATAAGTAGCTTGCTGCTATTTTTCCCTTTTGGCCATCCAGGCAGCTCAAGTTGTGTCCATTTGTGGCTGGTGCCAACTTCAGCAAAAGTCAGTTTCACAAATGTACCTTCTACAGGTCTATAAATCCTGTCATTTGTACATCATCACATATACTATAGTTCAAAATACTCTATGCAGTTCCTAAAATACTTAGCATTTCTTTTTTTTATCGGTTTAGAGCCAACAGATTTTTTTGCCATTTAAAATTCAAGGAAAAAACTTTGCAGTCTTTCATAACTCATATAAAGCAATGTGTATGCCCATTCAGAGCTAAGTCTGGGAACATAAGGTGGGAGCTATTGGTTCACTTCGTGTGGAAGGACTCCTCTCTAAGGAAGCGATTAAATACACCTGGCTAATCAAAACCCACTGAGAAGCCAACTGTCCAATTACTTTTGGTCCCTTAAAATGGGGGAACTGTGTATAAAAAAAGTCATTCTGATGCAGGTCACCCAGTATGGATGTAAATATCCTCTAATTAAAGATTTGGACTGTTTGCTAGCCTCAAATTTGTGGTTTAATTTCAAATGTGCTGGAGTGCAGAAACAAAAGTGCAAAAATGGTACCACAGTCCAAATACTTACAGAGGCATTAAGTGGCATTCGTTTTTAGTGGCATTAGTTTTTAAACAGCTTGAATTTAAACTAAGCTCATTTAATCAGGAATACTGTAATGTACAGTGATGCTGTAATTTATTACAGCACATAAAAGCGCCAAGTATATTTGAATCAAAACCAAGGAGTTGATGAAACCTTTATAGTGTATATTCAGAATAGAATCCGCTAGTATTGTAAGCAGTCAGCCTGGAATGTTTAGAAAACTGGACTGTCTTAAAACAAACGCTTTAAAGGGCCGAAGACGTTAGTTGTCAATGCTACGTGAAATTGTATCCATGTTGGTGGGCTGTCAAAGTGCCTTTTCTTGCGAGCACTCAGACAACTGTCAAAAGTCAGTAATGCCACTAGGTTATACATAAACTGAAAATGAAACCATTACAAAAACAGGCTGACCTGAATGAGCATTAAACAGCATTTAATGAATAACAGCAATGAAGAACTGATTCTGGAAAAACAAAAAAGTTGCAGCTAATCAGGAGTCGGGATTGGGGAGGAGGAGCTGAGGTGCATTGTGGGTCTTTCAGATAGACGATGCAGTTCCATCTGTCCAGCTCATCCCACCTCCATTTTGTGAAGGGCAAACCTGCGTAACCAAAGAAAGGTCTCATTCCAATCGCTTATTTTTCTCATCGTTTTCATTTTCAAGGAGGTCCGCCATCTTTAGGGACATTCCAACCTGTTAAATGTTTCTTCTATGAGCTAGAATTAGAAGCTAGGAACTCCCAGACCCTTCTTTATTGTGAGGAAACACGACCGCGTCATTTGAGGAAGTATTTTCTCGGATATACACAGATATACTTCTGTGATGATGATCCGCCTCTCCCCATCTGCCACCCCTGTAACAGAAGGGGCTTTGAGCTAACTGAAGGAGCAAGGACATACCCCGTCTTCACTTCTTTTTCTAGTCTCTCCCAAAGGGTGGAGCTAGGAGTAGGTTAAAAGGAGAAAAGTAAGCGATTGTAATGAGCCCTGTGATTTTCTCTAAAGTATCCCCCCATTGGCTGAGCCGGCTGGTGCAGTGGTCGTGATGCACCGTATCGTTCGGTGGAACCAGGAAGCGGGGTTTGTGTCGCGGGTGTGCTGAGATCCCACCTTGAACTGAAATATCATCCAATCAGGCAGCTAAAGACTCTGTGTCATCATAGCAACGGACACTTAAGCAAAACTACAATTCACCAGCATCAAGGACCAAAGCCGGAATTAGGATCAGAACCCACCCCCTTCTTCCAGACTCCCCAGAAGGACGCTGTTTCCTTCCACTGATGACATTTTTACCACTTGGTTCTCGTCGGACCAGGCTGTTGCGATTCTGAGAGCAGAGAACTGGGTTTCTCAACGTCAGAAAAAAGGCACTTTTCTCTCGTTTTGAAGTGGACGATTTATTATTGTCGATACAAATACAATGGAGTGATATTTCAGAAATTAAAAGGAAAAACATGGACTTGTGTATATGTAAAACTGACTTTTTTTCATAGAATTGTGACTATTTTTATGAATTGAAATGACAATGGAAATTAAAATTGATAATCAAGGCCTTTTCCAAAAAGAGTTATGATTGCCTTGGGATTAGAAATGGAAAATATCATTTTACAGGAAAAAATATCTAAAATTGCTTGTCATATTTATACAGCCATATATACAAATGTATATAACGTTCTATAAAAATATGTACTTCCTTAAATCAGATGCAAAAGCGGAAAAATTAACATTAAAAAGGTTTCTCGAAAAAAGGCGAACGCATTATGGAAGAACATGCATTTTAGTTTGTGCTGTACTTTTGTATTGATATTGTTACAAAATGTCTCAGCAATTTTCTAACGGTATAAGATGTAGTAGGTCAATACTGCAAAAAGGATGTCAAAGATGTTTCTTCTGCTTCAAGATGCACTTGAAATGGCGATTGATTTTGAAAGCGGTATGTATTTCAGTATTACAATTGTATATTTAACTAATATGCATTATTTTAAGTGGTGGTTGGAAAGCTGTGAACCCAACCATCTGACTTGCTCTGTCTCCTCCCTGGACATAGCTTTTACGTTTGTACAGTTATTTGCATGTTTGTATATATAACACACCTTTTGGCTGCGCTTTTGGGGATCCAGAAAGCTGTGGGCCTACATTTCAAGACTGGCTTTTTTTCTTTTTTCTTTTCTAAAATGTAGCTTTTTTTATTTTTGCTGCGGGGTTTTGTTTTCTTTGTTAATTTGATTGGAATACGATGGTTTTTGGGGACTGGGGGTTGGGCAGGAAGTGGATTGTTGCCATGGTATCAACACTAACGAGGAGCTGAAGGAGAAGCTGGAATTTGATACACCTGCTGTCATTTTGAATATTGGTCGGATTTCCTTTGGCGGAAGAGATCCATGTCTTTTACACTCTTTTTTTAAAGTAAATTATTAAATTATGGAAAAACATTCTGTCTTGTTGCTGTTGTTTATGGTCAGTGGCTGAGCACCATTTTGAAGTCTTGCATTCCGGAGCGTGTGGTGTGGATAGGAATGGACGCGGTGCAGACACATTCCTGTGTTTTTTGAGTGGTGTGGGAATGTGTCCGTGTTTGGAGAGCAGGGATCCTCATCCTGGGTCTCCTCGTGACTGACTCCACACAGCACCTCCACATTACCTCCTCATCGAAAGGCCAAGCCAATCAAACACACTTTATTTTTTTATTTTTTTTCCAATTTTTTTTAACTAATTTATTTCTACTCCATTGCATTTTTCATCATGAATTTCTTCAAACAAAGTTTATTCATTTATTTCACTTGGGTTTTCAAGTAAACAAGATTTCCTATCCATTTAACAAAAACATTGTGAAATATCTCACCATTTATGGGCATAAGTCTGTTGTCTTAAGCATTTTTAGATTTTCCAGATTAATTTTGAATCATATACACTCACTGAGCACTTTATTAGGAACATTTGTTCTTTATTGCACCTTCTTATTAATACGATTATCTAATCAGCCAATTGTATGGCAGCAGTGCAATCATCATCAGGTAGATATGGGTCAAGAGCTTCAGTTAATGCGGAAAAAATGTGATCTAAGTGACTTTGACTGTGGAATGATTGTTGGTGGCAGACAAGGTGGTTTGAGTCTCAGAAACTGCTGATCTCCTGGGATTTTCACACACACTAGTCTCTCGAGTTCAAAGAATGGTGCAAAAAACAGTGGGCAGCAGTTCTGCAGACAGAAACGCCTTGTTAATGACAGACGTCAGAGGAGAATGGCCAAAGCTGCGCAAAGCTGAAAGGAAGGTGACAGTAACACAAATAACTACACATTACAACAGTGGTATGCAGAAGAGCATCTCTGAACACATAATGTATCATAACTGGAAAGGCTACAGCAGTAGAAGTCTAAAGAATAAGTCTAATAAATACATAATGAAGTGCTTGGTGAGTATTTCTTCAAGCACATTTCAATTAATTTAGTTCACTGTAACATAAACATGATACCTGATCCATCTGTATAAAAACATATTTGTAAAATATTTAAACATTTTTGGATGTAAGAAATGCATTTTTCACCATAAAATTCTCTAAACACTGAATTAGATTTATTTATTTTCAGTTGAATCCTATTCATCCATTTTTCACAATAGAAACAAATACTTAATGTTTATGACTATTTGCACAAAAATCTTATGTATTTTTCTGATTTCTGTTAAAGCCAGTATAAAAATATAAAAACTCCCCGTATTGAATTTATTTCATCATATTTATCATGTGTAACCTTATCTGCATCCATTTCATTAATAAACACATAAAAAAATTGTTTTTACCTTTTTGGAGAGAAAAGTATTCTCACGTATTTTTATTATTTTAAGTAGTATTACATTTTGCTTTATCAAAATGTTCAGTATTGAATTTAATTTCATATTTGTCATGTATCATATTCTGCATCCATTTCAACAATAATACATACTTTTGTTTATTATACATTTTGGACAAAAAACTAGAATCTTATGGGGTTTTTATTTTTTCTGGTAAAACAGTATTTTCATCAGAATGATCTCAAACCATACAGTATTTAATTCATTTCTTCATATTTATCATATGTATCCTATTCTGCGTAAATTTCAACAATAAAACCGCTAAACAATTTCTAATAAAACAGGTTTTTAATCATAAACATCTGAAAAGTATTGAATGTATTTATTCATATTTATTCTATGTGACGCGTCCATCGTGTAAAATTGCAGGTCTCTAGCACCTTTCTAAGGTGTGTCCTGTAGCCATATGTGAAAATTAATTTGATTTATTGAAAATTTATATTTTTATCAAAAGTACAGACCAGGCACCAAACAACATCTACACATCAACCTGAATCTAAATAGCCAGCTTGATGCTAGCTTCAATAGAAAAACCAAAACTCACATGTTATGAATTACTCTCAAGAGGTTCAAAGACACAATCACGTGTGAGAACATGAATGATATATATTGGTATTGAACAGTGGGATCTGGGGTACAGGAAGGTCACAGGATTCCCAAAAATGGCACAGAATATCAGTCTATAACAAAACATAACATAATATGCCATTCAGCCCACAATGCTCACCTTTTCCTACCCCTAAGTGTACCTACTGCCTATTTTGCAAATAATCCTGCCTTATATTTTTTATGTCCCACATGTAGAACATGTAGAGATGTTGATGCTAGATTGACTAGAAATACCAAAACTGGCCCATGACATGTTAGAAGGCTGTCCAGCTTAGGATCAACTATTCTGGGCTAGGAAAGTCCGCTCATAGGGCCTAACAGTCTAATGATTTATATTTGAGCACAGGAAGGTCATTGGGTCCCCACGTAGTTGAACAAATACCCACATGGAGTAGAACAAGTCTCTAAAAATGTCCAAGGCTCTAGGACTTTTTGAAGGTGTGTCCATATGTAAGGTCTCCATTAATTTATGTTGGATTTATAGTGGTGCCAAATTCCAATTAAATGAATGGAGGGTTCCTATATGGAAATTGGAGATATATCTTGGCCTAGGAACATCCAATTTTGAATGTTTGCGTTTATAACTCTATATGTCCCTCTGAAATGAACTCAATCATCCCACTTCCAATATAAACGACAGGGGTTTCCCATATGGCTATTGGACACTTTGTATCTTGGCCAGACAAGGTGCAATTTCTGACACAGGTTTGCATTTATCGTTCGACATGCCAGTCTGAATAAAACACACTAGTGAAATCTATGAAATACTAAATAGGTTTTTTTTTGTCCCATGGTACACCTTTATATAGATCTGGGGTGTCAAACTGAATTCCCAGGGGGCTGCAGTGTCTGTAGGTTTTTTGGGTTGTTCTAAGCAAGGCAATGTAAAATGTGTTACATTTAAGTTCTTTTACAAAGTATTTCATTCTAAAGCACTTTTCTAAGGTTACGACAAGGCAGCATAAAACGATACAAAATTATACTATTGCCAAAACACGGACGCAAACTTGGACAAAATAAAGATAATAACATTACTACGAAAACGCGCTTCTTTTGGCCAATCTTCCCGGAAGACTTGATGGAGAAATGAGTGAGGTTGTGTTGGGAGCAAATTACATTACATTACATTACTGGCATTTGGCAGACGCTCTTATCCAGAGCGACGTACAACAAAGTGCATACCCATAACCAGGGATCGTGATGCGACACATTGGAACTTGTAATCGCCATTGTATCGTTTACATTCTGCTTTCTGTCACTGCATAGTCAGCTCATTTCGACAGCCAGCAGTATGAAGTTAGTCAACTCATATGGACCGAGTATATATTTTTTCCTGTTGAGTGTGTGTAAACGGCCACATACTGTAAACAAATGAAATTACATGCAGTGGTGTGAAAAAGTGTTTGCCCCCCTTCCTGATTTCTTATTTTTTTGCATGTTTGTCACACTTAAATGTTTCAGGTCATCAAACAAATTTAAATATTAGTCAAAGACAACACAAGTAAACACAAAATGCAGTTTTTAAATGAAGGTTTTAATTATTAAGTGAGAAAAAAAATCCAAACCTACATGGCCCTGTGTGAAAAAGTGATTGCCCCCCCCTGTTAAAACATAACTTAACTGTGGTTTATCAAACCTGAGTTCAATTTCTCTAGCCACACCCAGGCCTGATTACTGCCACACCTGTTCTCAATCAAGAAATCACTTAAATAGGACCTGCCTGACAAAGTGAAATAGACCAAATGATCCTCAAAAGCTAGACATCATGCCGAGATCTAAAGAAATTCAGGAACAAATGAGAAAGAAAGTAATTGAGATCTATCAGTCTGGAAAAGGTTATAAAGCCATTTCTAAAGCTTTGGGACTCCAGCGAACCACAGTGAGAGCCATTATCCACAAATGGCGAAAACATGGAACAGTGGTGAACCTTCCCAGGAGTGGCTGGCCAACCAAAATTACCCCAAGAGCGCAGCGACGACTCATCCAAGAGGTCACAAAAGACCCCACAACAACATCCAAAGAACTGCAGGCCTCACTTGCCTCAGTTAAGGTCAGTGTTCATGACTCCACCATAAGAAAGAGACTGGGCAAAAATGGCCTGCATGGCAGAGTTCCAAGACGAAAACCACTGCTGAGCAAAAAGAACATTAAGGCTTGTCTCAATTTTGCCAGAAAACATCTTGATGTTCCCCAAGACTTTTGGGAAAATATTCTGTGGTCTGACGAGACAAAAGTTGAACTTTTTGGAAGGTGTGTGTCCCATTACATCTGGTGTAAAAGTAACACCGCATTTCAGAAAAAGAACATCATACTAACAGTGAAATATGGTGTTGGTAGTGTGATGGTCTGGGGCTGTTTTGGTGCTTCAGGACCTGGAAGACTTGCTGTGATAAATGGAACCATGAATTCTGCTGTCTACCAAAAAATCCTGAAGGAGAATGTCTGGCCATCTGTTCGTGACCTCAAGCTGAAACGAACAGCAGGACTGTTCGTCCTGCTGTTCTGCTGTTTTTCAGTTCTGCAGCAGGACAATGATCCAAAACACACCAGCAAGTCCACCTCTGAATGGCTGAAGAAAAACAAAATGAAGGCTTTGGAGTGGCCTAGTCAAAGTCCTGACCTGAATCCTATTGAGGTGCTGTGGCATGACCTTAAAAAGGCGGTTCATGCTCGAAAACCCTCCAATGTGGCTGAATTACAACAATTCTGCAAAGATGAGTGTGCCAAAATTCCTCCACAGTGCTGTAAGAGACTCATTGCAAGTTATCGCAAACGCTTGATTGCAGTTGTTGCTGCTAAGGGTGGCCCAACCAGTTATTTGGTTTAGGGGGCAATAACTTTTTCACACAGGGCCATGTAGGTTTGGATTTTTCTCCGTTAATAAAAACCTTCATTTAAAAACTGCATTTTGTGTTTATTTGTGTTGTCTTTGACTAATATTTTAATTGGTTTGATCTGAAACATTTAAGTGTGACAAACATGCAAAAAAAAAAAAAAAAAAAAAACCAACAGGAAGGGGCCAAATACTTTTTCACACCACTGTATGTGAGTTTATACAACTGTGTAAAGTAGCGATGCATAGATTGCAGATGAAAATAGACTCCGAACATAATTAGCATTTTTTCAGTACGACGACTCGTGGGCATCATACTGGAATTATATTGGAATCATGTTTGCACTTTACATTAAGATACAATTGTTAGATCCGTGTTAAAAGGTTAAGAACTAATTTGCCATGTACTTGCAAGGAATGTCTTTTAAGAGGGCAAAAAGACAAGAGGCCACACCACAAAATATTTATACTCCAGTTTTTCTTTCTAGAGTATTTTATTATCATCATTATTAAAATCAAATGTCAACATTTTAAAATCATATACACGCAGAACGCATTTTAATGTTAGCACAGTTCCTTCAAAATTTATACATATTTACTTAATCTTTTTAACTGGCGAACACGTGGAGCCAGCAGAGGTCACCCGGAGAGCAAGGAAGTAAAAGCACAGCTTTTGGGAGACCCCATCCAACACCCATCAAACCCCCTCCCCCACGCACCCCTCCCCAACCGCTCAAATTAAGACAGGAAAACATGCCCTCCCCCAAAGGAGGAACACCAATACAGTGACAATAACCAAAAGGAAAATTCTCCATTCAAAGGGTTTCAGTGAGAAAGCTAAACCTCGCAAGACAACAGGACTGGGTCTTCTCAGGCTAAACAGAAAGGGGAGCCACCTCGCACCACCCCCTTTTCCTGATCCTTAAAATCAAACGCTGGTACTTTTCCCCAAATGGCCACCAGGTGTTGCCACTGAGGGGGGAAAGAGATGGTACCCGTTCCATTTGATCATAGACTGTGGCTGGGATTCAATCAACACGTCCTTAACTTTAACTTACAACTAAGCACAAGCATTGACTAAGAAGCAAGAACTGTTAAACAACTGGATGGCCACAGGGTGTCGCCACTGCCCCCCATTTCATTCGTTCAGAGAGACTGCTGGGATTCAATCATAAGTCATTCATTTTAATGTAAGCATTGACTGACCAAAATACAGCTATGCCTCAGTAAAGCACTAAAAGTAACTTGCCAAACTGAGTTGGTGAAAAAAATAATAAAACAGATTTAAATTTAGTCAAACTTGAGGACAAATGTTGATTAGAATCCAGCAGACATTACACATTTCCCAAACTTGAATGACAAGCATCCAACAACACACCGACACCTGCACAGACTTCTAAAGGTCCAGCGCTCCCCATGTAATAGCCACCGTCACTACATACATGTTCACAAGCTGCTGAGGGTTCATCTCTTTATTTAATGGTACATGTACAATTACCACCACGACAAACCTCACATCGACGGATCGTTTGGTGGGGTGCATTTTTATGGCGTTAATATACAAGCTAGTAAGATTGCAGTCAGGCGATTTACAGCTTCAAATGCATTACAAACTCTCCTTTAAACATTATCCCCACACACACTCTCACACAAACACATACACACACTTTTTTACATGGAAGCCAAGCCAGATCGGTCGAAAAAAGTATAGGAAAATGTAGAGGAATCATGTAAAACATCAAAGTGTATTTAACAGAAATCTGTCCAACATCAGTGAGTAGAGCAAGCTGTGAAGAGAGATTCAATAATTATAGAAATAATATTAATAACAACAACAGTAAGGCAACAAAACAACCAAAAGACAAAAAGGAGGATATGGTCTGAGACGGCTTTCTAGGCGAGTAGCGGGAGAAGAGTTCAGTGCAGACAGTATGCAGAGGAAAAGCGGTTTCTCATAACCTTTAAGGGTGAAGGCTCTGGCCGAACCTGGCCACCTGAAGACCACACAGGTCCATGGGGGAATGGATGGGGTCTGGACTCACCCCATCTCCATAGGAGCAGTAAAACTACTGTGACTTTTCAGGGTGGGGTTTAGTGATTCTCCCTCTGCAACAGTGCCACCCTGTGGCTAAAGTTAGAACTGAAAGTGTTTCCTCACAGACATCGGACAACCACATTAACCAGCAGAGTAATGGGGAGAGTAGATGCGTTTGGTTCGCCAGTCTCAGTTGAAAGGTGGACCACACACACATAATGCTGACGCACACAAACACACACCAACATACAAACTCAGAAACACACGCACAAAAACTGACAAACACACGCACATGTACACAAACTCTCACAAGCGCACAAACTTGCATACGCACGCGCACACACACATGGAGGGGGTGCTGCGGGATTATAAAGTACATTATTTCCTGCTCTCTAAGTCCTCCCTCTAGGTCATACAGTATAGCAAAGTAGAATCATTTACATTTCATTTTTAATTTAAGTTAAAATAATCCTAAATTACACCATGCAAGTGTGACAGAAAGATACAGAAGTTCCGAGTTGAACCGAGTGTCGTTAACCTACTTCATCGGGTTGCTTGTCAAATTCTGTGGATGAAACTGACATAGATATATATGTATATATAACAGCTATAAAAGGAAAATAAAAAAAAGCCTTTTGTTTTTTTTTGTTTTTTTTTCTCCCTCCAATGTCACCCTCATCTGTTATTCATTTGCTTGGTTATGCTTGTGTGGAACGCAGACCCTACAGAGAGGAGCGGTAATTACCAGTGTGGGGGGGGGGGGGGTTAATGGGGAGGGGGGTCGAGCAGGATGGGAGAGGGGGATGATGGACAGGAGAGGATGACAGAGTGAAGGGGGCAGAGGGAGAGAGGGAGGCCAAGCATCCCAGGCAAAGCCTCACCCCCATGCCCCACCCTAACTCCTCCAGGCAGGATGGAGGGGAGGGAGGAGGGTACTCCTGGGCAGAGGAAGATGATGGTAGTGGATGCCAGGGGGTCGGAGGTGAAAGGTGAAGGGGGAGGGGCGGTGGCGGACATTAGCAGCCGCAGCCTTCTCTCTGGGGCTGTGGTTCGCTGGTTAGCCGCCCCCCCTGGGGCGCGGAGGGCTTGTGCTGGACGCCCGATTCGGCCGCGTTAAGGTCCAGGCTCCCATCCTGAATGTTCTGGTAGATCTTCTTGGCCGCCTCCAGGAAGGCGTCTTCCACGTTCTCGCCTCTGTGGGGGGGGGGGGGGGGGGGCAGAGCGGGGTTATACTCCACCACAAAACAACTCAGCCTTTACAGGTCCTATGTTTTACAGTGTTTCATTTCAGATATCCATAAGAAGGTGTTTGTGCGGTTAAGTACCATAAACGATCTCTATCCAGTTTTACATGTCCATTCTCCAGTGCCTTTCATGAGCTTTACCAAGACCAGGTAGGTTTAGTGACTGTGTCTATAAGGCTCATTGGCATCAACAAACTGTGCCGAGCGTATGGATCTGTTCTGGCTACAAGTGGGCCGGGCTGAAGCAAACGAGCGCATTGTTGTGATGTCACTTCATAGAATTCCAAACGACTTGTTTAAATATACATCATCTTCATGAGGATTGTGTGGATTTATTAGGTGACAGTGCGTTACTGATACCTTCACAGTGTTTTTTTTTTGGTACAGTACGGATGGAGGTTCAGTGAAGGAACTTACGTTTTTGCGCTGGCTTCAAGGAACAACAGGCCTGGCAAGAGGAGAAAACATAAAATGACGGTAATGCAATTTGTAAAGTGGTTAACCCCACCCCCAGAGTCTAGTCACTCACCGGGGGAGGAGGTCTAGATTCACCCACAGGGGGAGGAGGTCTAGATTCACCCACCGGGGGAGGAGGTCTAGAATCACTCACAGGGGGAGGAGGTCTAGATTCACCCACAGGTGGAGGAGGTCTAGATTCACCCACAAGTGGAGAAAGTTCTCACCGTTCTCTTCAGCAAACTGCTTGGCCTCCTCATACGTGACGTCTCGCTGGGCCTCCAGGTCTGCCTTGTTCCCTATGAGAATGATCACCTGTGGAGGGAGAGAGAGAAAAGAGAGAGAGCGAGGGAGAGTGGAGAGAGAGAGAGGCAGTGTCAGGCTGCATTCGCTCGTTCACAATAATAAAGTTTATTTGTTGAGTACTTTTCAGGCCACTGGTCAAAGTGCGTTACAAATAATAAAATAAGACAAAATAAAACCATACATTTAAAATACAAAGAACATGAGAAACAAAAACAGGTTAAGAACATAAAGCGCTCCATAAATCTTTGGATAAAACATATTTTTTCTTGATTTGGCTCTGTACCCCACAATTTTAGATTTGTCATGAAATCATTTCAACCAGGGCTGCAGGTGTAGTGTGAATCCGGCGGGCAGTACTCACAGTGTTGGGGTTGGTGAGGTTCCGGGCGTCGGTTAGCCAGCTGCTGAGATGGTTGTATGTGCTTCTCCTGCGGAGAAAGGCGGGGAGCACGTTACCATGACAACAGGGTCAGATAAACAGCAGTGAGGTCATGGCGAACGACCATCGATAAAGGCAGTTAGTGAATTTTATATTAATCACAAAAAAGATGTTTTAAGTTCCAATGTTTGCATTTGCAGAAAGCCTCAAAAGACAGGAAATTAAATTGATCAGCCCTCAGGCTAACATCAGCCTGCCATCAGAGTATCAGCGCAGATCTCTGACAATATGCTACAGCCATGAATATCAACTGCACATCATGCACAATATGTACTGAACACTGGGCAGATTGTTTAAGATTCAAACCTAATTCATGAGCTTAGAATAGTGCTCTGTATAGTGTTTTGGCAATTTTGCATACGGCATTAACACCAGAGGCAATATTAGACTAGCTGTTCAGAGATATTAACATTAATGAATTCGATTTTACGTAATGGGTCATTATAAATGCATTGAAAATATAACCCTTGGCTGAGAAATGAACTGGCTTACATTAAGAACAGCCCAAGTTATTTCAATGTAGGGTAAATAACAGTAGACTACATGCACATATGTTTCTGAAGGAAATATGGCTTGTTTCATACAGGTTTTTATTTAATTTTTAATAGGCTAGACATAATTTGTTTAGACAAATGTCAAAACAGCTTGCCATACTTCTGTACTGAACTGTGGTTTCACCAAAACCATTTCAAATATGTTTGAGTAACTCGAGTATTACTAAGCTGTGATGCAATCAAGTTGTTTTATGATCTCATGTTCAAAGAATTTCCAGGCAATGCGACCAACCTGTTTGGCACAAGCTAAGAGCTAGTAAAGGTGCACAGAAAATCACAACTTGCTATTCGACGTCAGCGAATCCTCTCCAACTCACAACAGAAACATTTTTTCTCATACAGTTGTTTTTATGGAAAATTGCCTTTGACCCCCATTCATTCTGCTCTGCTTCACCCACCCAGTTTTAGTGCTCAAAGTCGCTCCCTTGCAGTGAAACCAGATATTCGTGTTAGTGAATATCATATCTGATCATATCTCCCCATTACAACCCTTGTCGTCTGATACAGACTGCTTGAGTGAATCAGTGTGCTGTCGAGACGTAATGGTATTAGTTTAAAATTCAGAACGATTCAAACTTGGAGACATTAGCCTGATTTAGCATAGTTTCTCCTCATGTTAAGCCTATGAGTAATTCAAACTGAAAATGTCGAATTTTGACATCATGACGTACTGTACAGCCATGAAATTATAAAAAGCATGCATGTTGCAAATTACCTAAAAAAACGTGCGGCCTTTTGTCAGGATGGAGATTCTCCATAGAAAACCCAAACTCACAGAGCACTTGAATACAATCTTTGCCCATTTCAATAACATAGGCCTGTCTTCCCCGTTTCTTCCTGTCGGGTGTGTGACGTTCCATGGCGGACCACACGCCCAGCAGCCGGAGCGCGGGGGGGGTCTCCCCACACGGCGGGACGCACCTGGTGATGTCGTAGACCATGAGGGCGCCGGCCGCGCCCCGGTAGTAGCTGCGCGTGACGGCGCGGAAGCGCTCCTGCCCCGCCGTGTCCCAGATCTGCAGCTTGATCTTCTGCCCGCTCACCTCGATGATCCTGGTGCCGAACTCCACGCCGATCGTGTGGGGGCAGTCCGCCATGACTGCGGGGGGGGGGGGGGGGGAGCACCGGTGACCCCAGGCCAAGCTAACGCCGGCCCCACACCCGCTCTTCTCCAGAGCTCTGGGGCAAATACCTCATTGTTTTTTTTCCGATTAAAATACTTTTCCGTGCTCCATTGATCTTGCCTTTCAGCCAGCCAAGGTTGAGGTTAGCCATTTTTGAGAGTATTGCACAGGTTATAATATACCAGACAAGCTCAGTAAAGCGGATAAGTATTTGAATCCAAAGCAATGACGTATTTTGACCCAGGTCTGACTCTGTCACCAATATTGGCAGTGTACATAATGTACTCTTGAGCAAGTTACTTCAGAAAATATCTAGCCAAACAGTAAATGGACTGTCTGTCAATTTATTTGAATAAGTCTGCTCTGAATAACACCTGCTAAATACAGACAGGCAAGTGTACAGTAACTACACAAGAAACTGGAACTTACAGCCAAAAAATAAGAGCAAATGCCTTTCCAACATTAACTTGGACCAATTTCACCAAGCAATTATGTCTTTAACTTTACATTTTAACAATGTTTTCTTGTGCAAACTAGTTCAAACTAATTTGGTCTGTGTCATTAGAAAAGCAATATATTAATATATTATATATTATATATATATATTATCCACTTGTTTGAATACAGTCATATGGGGAATAAATAGGTACTTACACTTTTTTTCTGTGAACTGATGGAGCAAACATGATTTTCCTACACCCATGTCCCCTGCAGAGTAAAGAAATGTACTTATTAGCCAAGTAAACAGCAATAAATGGGCAGAAAATGAGGGGATACACATGATTCATCCAAAGCAGGAATAAACCCCCAATTCCGGCGGAATTCTCCGGAGGCAGGCTCTTCCTGTAGGAGCCAGGTAAATAATGATACTTCTGAATCTCTGTCTGGGGGAGTGAAATGAGATCTCGACACATCCGCCGTTAAGTGCAGAGGATTCTGTCCACCGCCAGAAAACGCAGACAGCCCCAAACCCCAGAGGTGGAAGAATTTCAGTGATCAACAGGGTGTATCCAAGACACAAGCACCACTACAGAGGGTGTTTAAATGGTAATTACACTCCCAATAAATTGTTTTTAGCTGCAAACGTGTTTTATGCGAACTTCATCGTGAAACAGTTTAATCCATGGCACTATTTCAACATTTGGTAAATGGTTGGCATTTATATAGCGCCTTTATCCAAAGCTCTGTACAATTGATGCTTCTCATTCACACACACACACACACACACACACACACACACACACACGGCAATTGGCTGCAATGCAAGGCACCAACCAGCTGAGATCAAACCAGCAACCGTCTCACTGCCCTAATATACTGAAACCAGCGAAGACTGAGGCTTACCGCACAGAAAACTGCTTTAAAGCCTAGAAAATTAAATCCTCAACACCGCTTCTTCAACGTCGAAACCGAAGGATTCTGATCAATTTAGTAGTCTGCTTACTTAGTCTAACCTTTTCAAGGTTATGGATCATGAATGTTGTTGACGTGGGATTTCACAAGACAGAAAAGAGATCAGGGAGTGATATCCCCAGGCGATTGAGTTGGATCATGTGCCCACAGCACTTGAGCCCCGTTTGGTTTATTTTAGCCAAAATACCTGCTGGTCTTTCAGTATGACGATTGAATGCAATTTTCTGACATTTAATAAAATACTAAAATAGCTACGATGACTCCCTAATCAGAGCAATGGCAGATTTGCTTCCCACCTCGGAAGGCTCTGCCTACGCTTTGCATTAAGAGCTACTATCAGAATTGACTACACTGCTGAAATTATGCTTTACAATGCATTTCATTTAACCAGCTGTTTAAAGCATGTACCGGAAGCACTTCAGGTACTCCACAGTCACTGGTGCTCTTCACAATTCAGATCTACAAAAAGGTATAAAGCGATATATCCTGGCTGAGGAATGTGTGTGCTTATTATGAAAGCCTTTATTTATACTGGCAGTTGATGGCACCCTGAAGCGTAGGTTGTAGTGTGTAGGACGTTTTTAATGCATTAATGCGGCGGTGTAAATAAACGGTTTCATTTGTTCGAACGACGCAGATGACCACAGGGAAACTGACCGGCTGCCATCTGGTGAGAAGCTTTATGACCGACGCTCATCTCAGTGTTTCTCTCCTTTTTCAGGAATTCTGCCCTTTTTCCTTTCTCAGCCAACGGCATCAGCACCCACACACTGACAGCTCTCAGCAGTGCACGTGCACTCTCCCCTGAACGTGCACTCTCCTCAGAGCATGTGCACTCTCACCTGAATGTGCACTCTCCTCAGAGCACGTGCACTCTCACCTGTATGTCCACTCTCCTCAGAGCACGTGCACTCTCACCTGAACGTGCACTCTCCCCGCTGCACTCTCCTCAGCACACATTCTCTTGATGTGCTGGCCCGTGAAAGCCAATGAATATTGTACATTCTACAGGCCACACAGGACTACAGGTAGGAGCCAGCACCTAGGGAAGGGAGCCAATTCTTATAGTGATGCCAACTGGTCACCTGAGGGGAAACTGGCAGGAGCACATAATGCAGTAGAGACTACAGGAGCCCTGCTGCTTTACAGCTTTACCCCACGGGCAGGATGAGGCCTGCCGCTGCTGTCACAGTCAGATGACGACCTAACTCCTAATGCTATAATGCTGACATGTCAGCATTATTTACACTTCCTACAACAGGACTCAAAACCATGTGAACAGGATGCAAGCTGCTGGCAGACATTCCGGCTCTCCTCGCCCTCACACTTACCAATGATGATGTATTTGAAGATGTAGGAGTAGTTGTATGGAGCGGTGGCCATTTTGGCTCTGAAACACAGAGAGGGGGAGAGAGAGAGAGAGAGTCATTAGATACAGTGCATCTGCAGTGAAACTGCAGCATGACTCCTTGTTTCAGGGTGTCCACAGGCCAAAGCTGCAGGAAGAGGGAATGTAGGTCAGGGGCGCTTATCAAACAGGGCATCTCTCAGCATACATTTCCTCATACACATGGTATCATAAGTCATCCCCATACCCCAATGACAGTGGCGACGGTAAGCCACTGTTATTAAGTTACACTCTGAATGTAGAGTACATAACTGCCACAACTGGCATCACAGAGGGAGGCGCTACAAAGACCAACAGAACCTCAATATCCAAGCACAAAGCAGTTAGGACGCCACGGAGAAGCCCCAAGAATAAATGACCCATTACAGATCTCCCATGATGCCACTAGAAAGGCCTTAATTAAAACTACGACTCCCAGAACCCCCTGGTGAACACACCAACCCTAAATGAACCATGCGCTTAGTGGAAAAGCCACACTTGGCAGACTCCATGCCCATACAAGGGCTTCCCATTTCCCTACAGCGCAGTCTCTGGCTCCAAATTGCACAACATGGCAGCACCCGTAAACTTGACACCGCGGTGACAAGACGCTGTTCACAAGCCCATGAATAGTCAGTGGGTGACATAGCAGGCACTTGGTCCATATTTTTCTACAGTCTACGGTTTCAACCGGTGTCCTCAAAACAACCCCAGGGAAGATTGAACTTCACGGAAACGTAATCGCATCATCTAATACACGCAGCCTATCAATTATATCAATAACGAGTTATGGAGCTGCATCATTAATGTGCTCTGAGACGCATTCCTTCTGTGTAAATGGATGTACTGTAGATAATACATCTGCATTTACTCAGGAAAATAGAAGTATGAATGAAGATAAAATCTCAAGACAGACATTAGTGTCTCCGAAATCTGCGCTTATCAACAAACCTAAACAAAGACAGGGTATAAAACAAATGCTAAAAAGGAAAAACACAGAAATATATCGTCAGCAAAACGAGGCAAGAGAAACCAAAAAACAAAAGTTTTTGGCCACGTTTGATCCATGATCAGATAAATAAGGCCAAATTTGATCTAACATAATTTTTCGTCAGGCTTTCATAAAATATCCTTGACCGTTTTAGACAAAAATTGGAACAGGACCATTTAGAACAGGAATACTGCATGGGTCATAAATCTTCTCAATGTTTTCTTTTTTTCTTCCACACAATTGTTTTATCAATGAGGTGCCACTACAAATACAATCACAAGTGCAAAAACTAAAATTAAGCATTCATAAGTATTCGTACCTCTTTTCTTTGTTTAAAACGTATTGTGTGGAACTCACTGAACTTCAAAGGAACTGTGTATTTTCCTTGGCATCATAGTTTCTTTAAGTTGCTTTAGCAATTCACAATAACTGTCACTGCATTTTCCCCTCAATGACACAGCATCTCATTTCATTTTACAAACTTCTTTTTATGTATTGCTTTATGACCCCCACATTGTTATATTTCAGCATGAGTCACCTGACAATAAGCAGCCCGACTCCACGTTCTCCAGACCAGCAAAAATAAGTGTTCTACATTACTTTTGGAACACTAGTGGGCTTCCACATGTGCGTTAGGCTACATGTTATTCCGTAGAACGCACATTGTTTCAGTGTAACAAGGGCATGTCACAGATAAAACAACTCTGATATTGCAGGCAGTTACATGTACACAGAAGTGCAGGAAGTGGGGCCTCGGTTGCAATGCTCGGTTGCGATGCCCCGAAAACCTGTTTCTTCACCAGCACACGTCCAACACAGAAACAGGCAGCTCATTGTGTGGATTCATAAGCCACCCTTTTATTAGGGTACCTGCTACACAAAAAATAAAAAGAGAAATATAGCCTGGTAACAATGACAGAAGACAATGTTTCAAAGCAATGTGAGGACATAAACTGCATTGTGCAGCATAACAGGCATAACAGGCAGACAATTCCCAAAACTGTACCTGGAAACTGCAGGTTACACATGCACTGAAGAGCTGGTCGACCCAGCGGTGATTATCTCACCATCTGAGGTAGACCGAGACTGAAATTTTTACAACTAGGAATAATTCAGACCAACAGCTTTCCAATGAAACATCGACACACACACACACACACACACACACACACACACACACACACACACACACACACACACACACACACACACACACACACACACACACACACACACACACACACACACACACACACACACACACACACACACACACACACACACACACCGCTAGCTTTTCTATTCAAATATGCAGAAGATGTCTGCCAACAATAACATCCCTTTAAATACTCTTCACCCTGTGTATCGGAAACACGTTTGCTTGCTTTTATAACACTTGAAGGTCATGAAGCACTTCCTGTCAGATGTTCTGTGGTCTCTGCTACAATCAGACACTTCCTGTATCTCTTCCAATACTGTTTCTCGGTCTCCCAGTCCCTGCAGTAATCAACTTTGTCTATTGTAGATCAACACCTACTTCTTCCGACATTCTGTGAGTAAATAAATCAGTAAAGTCATTAAATAAGTGCACAAACTTCACTCTTGGACATTCAGTCTACTTTATCCTCCCTCCAAGAAGGACTCTTTGGAGTGGCACCGCAAGCCGTCCCGTGTCCACAGCAGGAAGCCAGGCGAGATTTTGTGCGCTCGCTGGCCCCTTCCACATTTTGCAGAGTTGCTAAAACTGGGTTTGAGACGCGTCTGCTTATCGGCGAGTCTAAGAGTGCATAAACTGTGCAAAATGAATGGAGCTGGTTAGTCACAATACTGCACCGGTGAGGGGTAGTCACGGTCTGTCTTAATCCCATTTCAAGCATGAACAAGGGTGTCTTAACCTTTCGCTTTAGCTGTCTCAATCTCGAGCGCTTACAACGTTTGAATGTGAAATGCACATTTTTACGTTGCTCTGGCTGAAAGCATCTGCTGAAAGACCTAATAAACTGCACCCTGGGGTAACTGCTTCACGAGGCTCCAGCCTGCTCCATCACCTTCATGTTGATGCCCACAATTGGCAACAATGCCAGTGATCCATTCTGCCAAGCTGCTTCTGAAAATCTTCTTTGTGTACAGAAAAGAAATGGGGGTGAGGGTTTAGTTGTGTCATCCTTTGGGGGGCTGCATGCCCACTTAGTAAAGCCAACATGTGACCTTCCAGCAGTTTCAGCGATTCTTTTTCCTCGATCCCTCTCTGTTTCCTAAGGTCAGACACAACAGAACGGTACCGACAGATCTAGCCTTTGTTGGTTCAGGTCCAAGAAGAGATGCAATTCAGATCAATTTTCAGGCAAAATGAAATTGAATTTCCGGTTAAATAATGGTATTTGATTCATGAAAACAATACTACACAGAGAGAGCAACCTGTTTCCTCTGCGCCATTAATTTCCCATATCAAAAAAAGTACGCATTTCACAATATATAACGTTTTCCATTTTACCATACCCAGCATAACATTACAGTACATCATTTACAAGCCTAAAGATACTCTTGACACAGCATCAATATCCAATATTCCTTCGTTTTGGCAGAACACTTTTCATTCAGTTCCATTATACTAAAGTGGTATTTTCTTTGTGAACAAATCCCAACTTCAATCAAGTGAACTTTAAAGACTGATTACCACGTCCTATTGTCACGGAATATATTATTATATTATATTAAGTTACTCAGGGGGTTGTAAGGGTTTGCTTGTAAAACATAGTTTTGATAGTTTAACCCATTTAATCCCTGCTGCAAAAAACAGCTCAAGGTGGGTTTTGAAATAGCTGGCAGTTGGTAATTTCAAACTGGTGATAGCTGAATTTTACACCAGGGATCCGTTCAATATAGCTAAATCTCAACTGATGTAGCTAGCTACCTATGAAAAACTCGTTCGTTGGCTTATCGGTAGACTGGACTGAATCTTTTTTTTGTTTTTGTTTCCAACCGAAACAGAAGTTACCCAGCGAGTGGCCAAAAACTGTTTAATGTCCGTTAACAGGTGACGTTACAGAACGTAGCAAACCATGATTAAACAACAGCTCCACTTTCTTGAGAAAATAATAATAATAATAATAATAATAATAATAATTTAAAAAAAAACACATCTTCATACGGTAATTAGCTCAATTACATTCTGTCATAAACGTCAGCTACAGAAAAGGGGCCGGTCAGGCTGCTGTGTCATCATATGCCATAAGATAAACTCAAACTGGCTACCGGCGTTACCCAATTAGCTGGCTGGCTCAACCGCTGGCTAGATAGGCCGTGCCGGTACGAAAACGACAGGGAGGGAGGGGGGTCCATCAAGCTAATGAAGCATGAAAAGACGTAAACAAGCTAGCCAGCAAGGTTTTGCGAGGGTAGCGGTTTTCTATGATGCATGCGTCTGCTTAAATCGGTGAATAAACAAAGAATATAGTTAGCTAACACGCTCGCTAAGTTTAAATAAAAAAGACAAAACGACCTGTCAATAAAATGCAAACAGCTAAAGATATAGGCATAGCTAACCACCCAGTGCTAACGCAAAATACGTTCTGCTTGCAAGCGGGTGGCAAAGTGACAGACTGATTGCACAACGGCCAGCGAGGAATGTATTCAGCAAGTTAGCTTATGTTGATGCAAAACTAAGCCCAGTACAGGGGCGTTTAGCTAGTTAGTTATGCTAGATCTGACAGATTAGCTAGCTAGCGGACTGCGACCCCGACACCCACCATGAAAACAGCATAGCTCGAACAATAATCTTTTAAGAAGCCAGTATGGCCTGGTATCTCAGACTCCCCAGCATCACACTGCATCAGGCTAGCCAGGTAACGCCTTACAATGCCAAAAGATAGTGCTAGCTGGCAACACGCGGCTAGTCAGTACCTAATACCGACGAGGACGCCTTAATGTCGACGAGGAGACACTTGCCACGCCGACACTGATAGCCAAGCTAATTAGCATTAGCACGTCAGAAGTAGCACACACGGTATAAACAACTGTAGTGTCGTTGAATAGCCATTATCCAGCTAGTACTAGGCTATCCCCAGGTAACGTTATCCTGTCCTGTCGTTCACCAGATCAGAGCTCACGTTACAGAAAAATCACAAGTAGCCTAGCTAACAGGCTAGCTAGCTCTTCCGGGTGTCTGGCTATCCGTCCATCCCGGCAGTGAACGCTAACTTACCGAAGAAACCCTTGATATTCTGCTGTCTGAATCAACTAGCAACTAACAAGCAAGCGAATAATCTCCAGGTTGATCCCAATAGTTGTATTAAAGTATAATTTGCTAGACATCCCAATTAAGAGTCAAATGCGATTATGAAGACACTCGGTGATATGGGTGGTGTCATCCCTTCCTTTCTAAATTTCTTGACAATGCCAATGCCAATGGATGGACGGCTAACGTTAGCTAGCTATTTTCCAGAAAGAGCTGTCGAGGTAGCGACAGCCACATATCGTTAGCTATCCAGCTTGCTAATAAGTTAGCGTTAGCTGACTAGCGAGCGAGCTAGCTAACTACATCATAACGGAGTCAGCAGCGCCGTTGGCCATCTGTGCGCGGCCAGTTTTCCTTAGCCGCAAGCAACTTAACACTGTTATACCTATTTGGTCATTGCTTACCGTTGTTGTTCAGAGTATTTGAAGGTTTTATACGTGCTATCCCGACTCTGAAGAGATCTGCTGGTTATCCTGGATTGAAGGGACTGCCTATCCAAGATGGTGGCCTGCGCTACACAGGGTTTCCTCTGTCGTATGCAATGGGCTTATGGGACAAAGGGCAAATACACGCCGAATATGCCGCAAATTCAACCCTATTACGGGTACAATGCGGGCACAAGATGGGTAGAGCCAGGACACATTAATGTAGTAATCTGTTATCAAACTGCGCTATAACAAATCACAGCCGACATTTGACCTGCTTATGAAAAGCTGAGATTTATTTCCATTTACAATCAATACATTATGCCACCTGCTGTGAAGTCGAAATCGAAGTAGGCCTCGGCCTAGATCAGATTTGTGCAATTGTTTGGTTGGCTATTCATAATAATAATAATATTACTAATAGGCTTCTATCTTACAGCTAGGCTTAACATTATTACTGACGATGATAATAGTGGCAGCAGCAGTAGGCTACTTGTATTCGACCTATTATTCTTGTTGTTTTCAAATATAGCCCCAAAACAGGTAAAATTACTACATATATCAAAATTTTGACCTTACACGAACTAATCAAAACATACAAAATCCTTAAACCTGCTTCCTAAACTGATGTGACGGTGGTAATTATGTTATTTGACACAAGAGGGCGCCATAAAGTAAGTTTTATAGGCTACATATGCTATTGGAAAGCAAAGTGCAGACAATCCGCCCGTGAAACCCTCCAAAATAATTGGCTCATTTTTAAATTCAGTTAATAACTTTAACAACAATAAACAACTGTATTTACACTGCCTTAAATTGTACACCTTACAAATGACAGAAGAAACCCATCACTGTTGTCACAGCAAAGTTAGTTGGTGGTTGTTCTGACAGTGGTGAAACATTGTGTGTGTTGTAGTTTCAGAGAATATAGCGACCCTGTCACGCGTTTAGAGACATTATGTGTATTCTTTCAATAGAAAACCAAGCTCTCTAACAATTTAACCAGCTACAGTTTTCAGAACATAACCAAAAATTAAACTACCCAGCTACTCAGCTAACAAGCATATAGTTCAATATAAGCATATAGGGTTTTTTTCCCTCCTTGAACCATTGTGTTCTGCATTAAGATTAATTAATTCATTATCTGAACCCGCTTATCCTGAACAGGGTCACAGGGGGGCTGGAGCCTATCCCAGCATACATTGGGCGAAAGGCAGGAATACACCCTGGACAGGTCTCCAGTCCATCGCAGGGCACACACACCATTTCTCCAATCAGCCTAACCTGCATGTCTTTGGACTGTGGGAGGAAACCAGAGTACCCAGAGGAAACCCACAGGGAGAACATGCAAACTCCGCACAGAGGCCCTGGCCGACGGGGATTCGAACCCAGGACCTCCTTGCTGTGAGGCGGCAGTGCTACCCACTGCACCATCCGTGCCGCCCGGGTGTCAAATTTTAAAAATAATTTGTATTGGTCTGTTCAAATTCACATCATCAGACATTTGGTTTAGGCTTCTGTGATAGTCATGTCAATGCCTGAAATGTTCTCACATGTTTATCTCTCATTTATTTAACTTTGTGATGTGCATTTTCATTAGACCAATAGTATCTTTCAGTGTGCTTGTCCTCTGTGAGTTCTTTAAGATATTTGTGCTAACATAACACATTGGCAAAAATAATGATAACTACTGTAATTCCGAAACATAGTTCTAATGGGCAAAAATTAAATCAGACTATATCGGCTTCTGTTGTACGCCAACATCACATTGGCAACCCAATGCTTCAAAATGTATCACAAGCACAACAGTATGTACCAGGATGACTAAGGGGAACTTTGCTTGTGTGTCAGAGACTGCTCACATAGCCTATATTTTAAATCATAAATCTTCATCAAACAAATGGAAGACTGTTGAGTGATGGCTAATTAAATTGTAATTGATGTCTATTCATGTCAAAAACAACAAACAACAAAAGCTAGGCTATAGGCACATTTGAATATGTATTTCTAATGCATATATTATATATTATGTATATATTTTCATTGCATTTATCAAATGAGTCTAAATAGCTTTCCTAATGTATTTACACATTGAAAATGTGTAGGCCTATTTCACAATACATTTACATGAATTTGCATTGCATTTTGAGAAATACTTTGAATAAGGAATATGTTTGATAAATGCATACATTTTAATGTGTAGGCTAGCCTATTTATGAATACATGAAGCAGTCAATTTATACACAATTTTTAACATTTGATCTGAAATATGCTAGCCTACACATTAAACTATATTTTAAATATATTTATTTTGTACATGGCATATTTCAACTGGATAAATATTTATGACGTTGCACATTCATTAACCATTTAAATAGCCCATAAACTATTACATTTACAAAAAGGTAATGTGTGTAGGCTATATATATAGTTTAGTCATCAGGCTTTTTCTGCACTTTGGAGTGGTGTGTCAAGCGGACCACCTTGCTATACCGGTACTCTGGCTGCAGGGGGGACACGAGACCGGCCGTGTAGAGAGGGAGGGATCCAACACTACCCCTGTTCTCTCCGTGGCTTGCGCTTACTCCGGTCAGCTCAGTCAGAGATCTGTCTGACTCAGAGGGGAGTTGTCCCAGCCCTAGCGCATAAAAACGTCCTACCCAAGCGACAGACACCACCCAACAAAGATCTCTCTGGGAAGAACAGATTTTTAGCGGACGGACCCCGAAATATTATAATCGTACCAGCGCCAGGTAAGGATGGCGTCTAGAAAAAGTCCGCTATTCAAATGTATTAGCTAATGTACACGCATAGCTCCTGTGGCGTTTAGTACGGCGCTTCTTTATTCTATCATTTTGCAGAATCAGCTAGTGCCAAGGGATCAAGGGTACCAGTTTAATTGGTTTCTTCGTCCCGTTACATCTGTTATGTTTTAATAGATTTCGCAAGGATATTTGTCGAATTGTTTTATTTTAATTCATACCCTCCTAGCCATCACAGATTAGCGAGTTTGAGTCCGACTTTACCTTACACTTTTGCAAGTTTTCGCCTGCATGTAGCCTATTGGACGATGGGCTAGTTTCTTACTTTTCGGTCAGTTTTCTTCCACACCCCGACACCCGCTTTAATATTCATTGTCGCTATCAAATTATGATTTACTTAAGATGTTCATAATGAGGTTTGCGGTTATTCTAGCAGTCCGGGCGGCTTATCGATAGATCCCCGTGCAGGAGACATCTGAACTGATTTGCCGTTCAGCCTACTACGTTCTTTCGTAAACTCGTTCTGGAAAACGATTTGAAAGCGAATATGGGAAAATTGCCTTACAAGGACTGGAAAGAATCGAAACGGAAGAGAATAAGCAGTTAAGGTGACACACTTAGGCCATATTAGGCCTACATGTAAAACGTTTCCAGGTAGCTTTTCCACTGCATAACGGATTAGTGGTTCACAAAATGTACAAACCGTAATAATTTGTTTATGCTTGTTAATTTTCGATTTATAATCTGACATAATGCCTGTTGTGACAACGCGTCCCTACGATCTGGAATGCCACAGCACCGATCTTTACCCCACTCACCGAAATGACCCATCATTGGCAAATTGAAGCCTGTGGACTGTAGGCTAGGGATGCAACGCTTTAGAACCACGAGCAATTCCATACTGAGCATAAAGGGCAATAGTGCAGAAATAGCCCAATACATTGTTCATTGAAATCTGTCGCCTACGCCACGTAAGCACAGCACAGAATCAATACAATTTGATGTGTTTATTTATTTGCAAACATGTTAAAGCTTTTTGCTCAATATTAAGTAGCCAAACACTGTCGCCTAACGATTATTTCTCCTCAACTTGCATGTACACTTAAGATACAGTAAAGGCCAAAGTTCTAACTTCAAAGCTCACGGGAGGCTATTTCGGTCATGACTCAACAGTAACTGCACATACTATATTCATTTTGATCACAGACAAGATGTTTTGCGAAAGGGCGCGGTAAAAACGACTCGTGTCACAAGAAAACCGACATCAGACTCGAACTTAAGTCGATTAACCCCTTAAGTAACCCCCTTTTCTTAACACAAGCTTGAAAATGACATAGCCTACCCAAAATAAAAGGGTTTCTCTTGAACCCTTTTGACTACAGGCATCATCCCAGTCTCTTCTGAAAGATAACCCTTTGGGGTTTGTTTTCTAAGAGTCAGAATTAGCAACTCTAAATATTACTGAAATTTACAGAAGCACAAAAACACAGTGGAAGTGGCTTTTTTCTAACTAAAAATATTTTATGTTTTTGAGCGGATACAGACTATTGTGGCTTCTTAGAAACATAAATAGAAATTGCGCCTTGCATGGCAGCCAATCACCGTTGGTGTGTGTATGAATGGGTGAATGAGAAACATCAATTGTACAGCGCTTTGTATAAGGCGCTATATAAATGGCAACCATTTACCATTATGCATATTCAATTGCTTGACCCTTGTTGAGAAAAGGACATTTACATTGCCTTGAGTAGTGTAGTCTGTGGATTTCCAAAACACAGAGAACTTGAGGTCCCCCCACAATTTTTTGCCACCCACATGTTACAAAATAAGGAACTGTTGTTGCTAAAGCAATGGCATCTTGAAAATATACAGATAGAACTGTGAGTTTTAACTCTTTCAAATGGTATATATTGTTACCATCGTGATGGAAAATTGCACCTTGAAAAAGGGAATGAATCCAAAAATGGGCCGGTGAGATCTAAGGGATTAAACTGACTGTGAGGGCCACACCAATCTATTTGCATTCATTAGGCTATGGCATCCTAATTAGATTATGATACAATGAACCAACCTATTGGAAGGCCTATTAAGTTTTCATCCAAACTGGGTGTGGCATGAACATAGTCTTCAACGAATACTGGGCATTCCCCGACTAATATTTACATCCTAATCGCCATGGAAACGCACACAACTCTAAACACTGGCAGCTCTAAATATAGACCCATCTCGAGACAGCGTTTCAGGAAGAGAATGCGTGATGAGCACAGTTTTCTAGAGGCATTCAACTGATTACGTGTCGAACCAAATACAGAAGTGTTGCCGCAGACTAAACTATGCAGTTGGTGAGGAGTGAAGAGGAAAATTGGGGATGTAATTGAATTCAAGCTTAGTTTCCATGGAAAGGAATAAAAAAACTAAACATTTAACATTTTCAGTCTTTGTAGTGATGTAATGAAAAGTCTAAAAAAGAGAATCATAGTTTTTAGGGTGAGCAGAAACCCTGCATGTTTGCACGGATAACATAGTGTAATGCTAACACACCCTCTGGGGGCTTCCTCTGAATGCCTCAGCTAAGTACCTCAAATATTCATGTAAACAATACAAATATAAAAGTACATTCAAACTCATGGATGAAAAAGAGAAGTGTCAGTGACATACATTCATGGAGCACTTTATTAGGAACACTATACTAATACTGTGTAGGGCCTCCCTTTGCTCAATTATTTGTGGCATGGATTCCACAATATGTTGAGAACATTCCTTTGAGATTCTGTTCCATGTTGACATGATTGCATCGTGCAGTTTCTGCGGATTTGTCAGCTGCACATTCATGCTGCGAATCTCCTATTCTACCAGATCCCAAAGGCTTTCTATTGGATTGAGATCCAGTGACTGGGTAGGCCACTGAAGAACATGGTTGGCATTTTATATAGCGCCTTTATCCAAAGCGCTGTACAATTGATGCTTCACATTCACCCATTCATTACATTACATTACATTACGTGGCATTTAGCAGACGCTCTTATCCAGAGCGACGTACAACAAAGTGCAAATCAAACACAAGAACAAGTGCAAAAGTGGACCTGGGAGGACAGTACAGTTCCGAGTCCTAGTATAAACATACAGAAATTCAGAACCCTTGAAGAGTACAATCAACTTTCAAACTAGCATACCACAGTTGGCAGCTAGAATACAACAATACAACAGCCAATAAAAACAACAATACCTCTACAAGTAACGATATCTATACATAAGTGCCATTACGGTCTCAGGCTAATCACGGTGATTGTGAGTTGGGGAGGGAAAGGTGTAGCCTGAAGAGATGGGTCTTCAGTCTGCGCTTGAAGGAGGTCAGAGAATCTGCCGTTCTGACATCCACCGGGAGGTCATTCCACCACCGTGGGACCAGGACAGACAGCAGTCGTGAGCGTGAAGTGCAGGTGTGGCGAGGGGGAGGTGCCAGACGGCAAAAAGTGGCAGAACGGAGGGTTCTCCGAGTACACACACTCACACACCGACGGCAATTGGCTGCCATGCAAGACACCGACCTGCTTGTCAGGAGCATTTGGGGGTTAGGTGTCTTGCTCAGGGACACTTCAACACAGCCCGGGCGTGGGATCGAACCGGCAACCTGCCAGACGACTGCTCTTACTGCCTGAGCCATGTCGCCCCTGTCATGTTGCCATGTTCATGATACCAGTTTGAGACGATTTTTGCTGTGTGACTTGGTGCATTATCCTGCTCAAAGTAGCCATTCGAAGAAGTGTACATTGTAGCCATAAAGGGATGCACATGGTCAGCAACAATACTCAAATAAGCTATGGCATTCAAGTGACGATTGATTGGTATTAACTGGCCCAAAGTGTGCCAAGAAAACATTCCCCACACCATTATACCACCGCCACCAGCCTGCAGCTTTCTGTTCTTGGCTGACAGAAGTGGAACTCGACATGGTCTTCTGCTGTCGAAACCCATCAGCCTCAACGTTCAACATGTTGTGCATTCTGAGATGCTTTTCTGCTCGCCACAATTGTACACAATTGTCCCTGGAGATCAGCTGTTAAATAAATAATGAAACCAGCTGAGAAAATAACTGAGATCACATTTTTTCCCCCATTCTGATGGTTAATGTGAACATTAACTGAAGCTCCTGACATCATATCAGCATGATTGTATGCATTGCACTGCTGCCACACGATTGGCTGATTATATAATTGCATGAATAAGTATGTGTACAGGTGTTCCTAATAAAGTGAGAGTGTATATGAGGAGTGGACATGTTAGAAGGGAGAAGTTATTATGAATGATCCACAAACCCCCTTAAAATGTCCAGTATAAACTTAGGGCCTATACTACAACACCCAGTGACTAATTTCCTGCTCTGACTCACTTTGTGCCATCCTGTCCAAGGTTGAAAAATGCCTTTTGAAAAAAAGTTTTTCATTTGTCCAGCAACAGGGACTGCATGGATTTTGCACATCCTCTCCACTGTATTTCTGCGATATGTTGATGCAGTAATTGTGTTTGTTTTTATTACAGCACCATAAAAACGCTTTTTTGCCCCCTAAATTATTGCATATTTTTCACAATGAATGTTTAGAAAATATATATATTTGGCCAAAATGTAGTATTAGACAAAGGGAACCTGAGTAAACATGACACATTTTTTCAATTATTATTTCATTTCCCTGTGAAAAGTAACTGATTGCACCACCTTTAGCAGAAATAATTGCAGCCAATTTCATTGCAGTCTTTCACATCACTGTGGAGGCATTGTACCTCACTCTTATTTGCAGAAATCCAGACAAAATGGTCTGTTTTCAATCATGAACTACTCATTTCAGGTCCTGCCACAGCATCTGTATTTTTCCACAACTTTATTTAATCAGAAATGGTAACCTCCATTTCCAGGTCTCTTTGGCCGTGGTGAAGTAGTGAAAGGGTGTGGGAGGGATCTTTAAAAGGCTGGCATATCCAATCACCTTCAAGGCGGGTGATTAGGTGGCCAGATTTAATTGGCCAGTTGGGGAATTTGATCAGGATATCGGGTCCTACACCACTTCCTTTGAAATGGGAACTGTGGGCTCTTTTATTGAGCAGGGCGAGTCAGGGCCTGCTTGACATTGTCGATAGTCCTGTCTGCATGCCTTAGGCATTTGTCTCAGAGTTTTAAAGGAGCTGTAACGGTTACTCCACATTTCCCCCTTTAGACTCTTATTTAGACACTTACTGACAAGTCTGTACAAACAAACCTTGATGGTTGTTTTGCGCAAATGTAAGATGCTCCAGTACTTTAATGTAAGACTTCATCTACATTCTCATAGAGAACTGATTCTCACAGTCTCTAAAGAGGAACGCTTTCAGTTCTTCCAGGTTGCTCTGTCGTAGGTGGAAAGCTCCCAGAAAAAGAACCATTTCGCTTGACAAAGAACCCTGCAACTTGATAGGGTTCTTCTATGGAATAAAAGGGTTGCTTTTGGAACCATTTTTCAGAGTGTAACAGAATCTTTAATGTGAAACTCGCAGACAGATGTGATAAGTGGAATATCAGTCAATACAACTGCTGACAAATCCATGCTAACAGAAAAGGGTAATTCCAGCTTTCCCTGAGTGGCTGGAGTGCTACAATTGATATCATTCTATTTGAAACTTGGAGAGTAGAGCCGTTATTTGAAATACTACTCAAGAATATATTTCTCCAGTGAGGATAAAGTACTTTATACTGTAGCCTGTTGTATTGTATACAGTATTTGGGTGGTGCTTGTTTAAAAATAACATTATTGTGCTTTGGGCATAGTTGCATGTGTAGGAGTCATTGTCACAGCCTTTGCAGTGATTAGAGCAGGTTGTTAAAATATTGGACAGAATATCAGGCTGTTCAGATGTGTTTAGTGTGGAGCCAGAGAAACGGATGCCAGGACTGAGTGCTCGGCTGCGTTCAGTGTGACGATGAGTACTGCGTTCAGTGTGACGATGAGTACTGCGTTCAGCACTGTGTGGAGCACTGTGCTCAGTGTTGAGTGTTGCATCAAGCCTGAAGCACCATTTCACTGAACCAATCACACTGCAAGTGACAAGCATTTTAGTGTTGGAATAAGTATTTTTTCTTCTTCTCTCAATTAGAAAATATTAACTTTACACTTTAATGTTTGCTTGACAAGTGAATGTAGAATTTAGAGTTTACTGTATTCCTCCGTATGATTTTCAGTAGAAATATAAATGCAGGTACGTCTTTGATGGTGATTAGATCTGGTGGGGGGTAACATAATGTGGGGAAAGGGGCTGAGGGAGGGGGTAGGGGATATAACAGAGAGGTACTGATCAAACAGGTAAATTTCACAGGATTGGGGGCTAGAAAGGGTTGTAGATTGACCAAAGTAGTGGACTTGCCTCCCATATTCCAACAGTGAAATTTTGTTATTCCATTTGCAAATATTGAATTGACTGTTATATCAAACTGTATCACCCCATTTGCAATATTTTAATCTAATTCAGCAAAAAAGTCTCAATATAAGACTAAAATACTTGTCATTTTTTGGTTTCCGTGCATAAATACCATTGCAACCCGCCAGCACGTGGGAGTGTGGCTTTCCAACATGTTGAGTACAGGTTGCTTAGCCCTAAGGCTCTCTTTTTCACTGACCCTCTGGGGTATCCGTGTGAGGCTTAAGTGCTGGAAGTGAACAGGAAACGCAAACACTGACTTTAGGTCGGTGAACAGTGTGCTCGGCCCCCGTCTCTGCCACGTCCAGTCCAGCATCACTCACTCCTCCTGGATATCCCATAAATCCCACCTTAGACACTGTTCCTCCTGGATATCCCATAAATCCCACCTTAGACACTGTTCCTCCTGGATATCCCATAAATCCCACCTTAGACACTGTTCCTCCTGGATATCCCATAAATCCCACCTTGGACACTGTTCCTCCTGGATATCCCATAAAGAAATCACCCCTTAGACACTGTTCCTCCTGAATATCCCATAAAGAAATCCCACCTTGGACACTGTTCCTCCTGAATATCCCATAAAGAAATCCCACCTTGGACACTGTTCCTCCTGAATATCCCATAAAGAAATCTCACCTTGGACACTGTTCCTCCTGAATATCCCATAAAGAAATCCCACCTTGGACACTGTTCCTCCTGAATATCCCATAAAGAAATCCCACCTTGGACACTGTTCCTCCTGAATATCCCATAAAGAAATCCCACCTTGGACACTGTTCCTCCTGAATATCCCATAAAGAAATCCCACCTTGGACACTGTTCCTCCTGAATATCCCATAAAGAAATCCCACCTTGGACACTGTTCCTCCTGAATATCCCATAAAGAAATCCCACCTTGGACACTGTTCCTCCTGAATATCCCATAAAGAAATCCCACCTTGGACACTGTTCCTCCTGAATATCCCATAAAGAAATCTCACCTTGGACACTGTTCCTCCTGAATATCCCATAAAGAAATCCCACCTTGGACACTGTTCCTCCTGAATATCCCATAAAGAAATCCCACCTTGGACACTGTTCCTCATAAAATGGTGGCGCTTACTCTGTCACTGGAGCAGCTACCAGATGTGCTCCAACAATTACTCCCTGCCAGCCAGTAATTACAGGCAAGCAGGTATGTCAGCCATTTTAATATATGATTCTGGGATATGAAGTTCTTCATTGATGAGTCATGCCTGTGTGATTGTCTCTTCTGTGCATGTACACACTTGTAGAATATTAGACACAGTAAACAACAAATCAACAGCTCCCAACTGTAGAGTGGTCTGCTAAGTGTGTTGTAGTCAGAAGTCAGGATTAAACTAAACACGTATATAATAAATAAACTTGTCCTGTATACAATCAATAAAGTGAGTCAGGTCTTTAACAGAGGAAGCTCAAGCCATTAAACACTCTTCCAGGGAACTAGCGCTGTTCGGCTTGGACTTTGAATCTTAATCCTTCCTCACTGATGGGCCAAACAACCAAGCCTGTTAGCTCTCTCCTCGTTTTACAGTGCTGTAAACTGCCAACTGCTTCCTGTTAAAAGTGCTCCAGTGCTCCGTTGCTTTGTTTGAGCAGAGAGCAGGATTAGGAGGGGAACACGTGGCTCAACTGGAGGGGGGGGGGGGGGGGGGTTGTTTAAAAATGTCTGCTCTGAGTTGCAATCAGAATCTAAAAAAAACGAAACAAAAAAAGACAGTGACGATTTCCTCCAAAGACAAAGGGGAACTCCTTTTTTTTGGGACAGAAAAAAGGAGTCATACCCCCCCCAACCCCTAGTCCAGCCCCTCCCTATACAACCCTGCCCCCCCTACACAGTGGTGCAGTCTCCATCAGTATTAGTGTTTCTGCTCTCCTGGCTGTGAAGGTTCAGGAGGGAAGGTCTATCTTAATTAATTCATAAATAAACCGTAACGATGCCTTGAGGGCAAAGTCGCTCCAGTTTCATGTCACGCCACACAAAGGAAGCAATCTCACAAAAAAACATTTCACACATCCAGACGTAACTCTTTGAGTTTATCATTCAGTGCATGGAAAACAGGGACACTAGACAAATCGTACATGGAGAATTGTGCAGAATTAAGACAAGGGAGCAGCTGTGCTGCAGAGGTTGCCGGCTTCATTCCCAGTTGGGGCACTCCCAATGCACCCTCAAGCGAAGCACTGGAGCTGAATTAGCCCAGTAAATACAGGGCTGCACAATAGATTGTGTGTGTTAAAATGTGACTGTTTTAATGGCTGGGTGAGGCTGTCAGCTATGGTAATACTGAATACATGCGGTGCTGTGCTGACGGTACACTTATGGGGCTTTGTACCTGTGCAGCTTACTCGCTGAAAAAGAAGCACAGACCCGCTTCTGCTGACAAAACCTCGAATGTATCTCAGATTAGGGTATTGTGGTTTCATTTCGCATCCAAAACTGTATGCATGTTTCCGTTAAGAAACATCTGCGCGTCTCAGAGAACAGTCTGTCTGCTCTGACTGAATTAATTAATATTGTTGTGGAAGATTTGTTCTTGCCACCTTTGGGCATTTTGTCATCTGGGGAAACACTGTTAAGCACAGCGAATGCCCAGGTCACTGTAAGACAAGGCCTGATATTATTCAGACGACTGGCTTTGCAAACAGTAATTACCGTGGACTGGGTGTGGAGGGGGGCGTGGGCAGTTGTGTAAACAGCTGCTGTCGTATTTTTGGAAATGGCTTCTTTGTCTCAGGTATAATGCTGCAGACGGATAACACGCCATGTCACAGTGGCGTTAACTCCACCCTGGCAGTGTAAATCTGATTAATATATGCTGTGTTAGGAGTTTCATTTACACAGAATAATTTGCGGTGCTGTTTTTAACAGTGCTTGTCCTGGGCTGGTTGACGAGCCCCTGTTCTTTTCGGATCTGAGCGCTCGGTTGTGTTGGGAGTACCCCAGCGAGGTCTGAAGGCTTAATGAAGCTCCACAGAGACTGTGCTCAAGCAGGCAAGCACTCCAGCTCTCAGCTCCCAGAATGCATAGCAGCTGACTTCTCCTGCAGTAAAACAGGCCCTGGAGAGAATGCTGCTCTGATTGCCTGTAGGACGTGGCTGTTTGTGTGTGTGTGTGTGTGTGTGTGTGTGTGTGTGTATGTGGCTGTTTGTGTCTGTGTGTCTGTGATTGTATGTGGCTATTTGTGTGTGTGTGTGTGTGTGTATGTGGCTGTTTGTGTCTGTGTGTGTGTGTGTATGTGTGTTGGAGTGTGTGTGTGTCTGTGCGTCTGTACTGTTTGCATGTGTTGCATTTGTGTGATTCCTGGTCGGTGTAGTTTACAGTAACGCAACATCTGGGAAAGCGCTTCACCGCAAATCAATTGGTTCAGTACCCCCATCATATCAGATGACCCAGGCCGGGGAGGGGGGAGCCGTCCCCAGCCCAGAATGAGTGAGCGGGTGCGGGGCGGTGGGGGTGCTGTGGAGGATCCTGGCGAGACTGAGTCTCTCTTAGGGGGGGGCTGGCTAGGGGCCTGGGGGGTGGCGGTATTCTGGGCCAATCACAGGGGTTCTGAAATGGACCCTTATTTTCCTGTCTGCGAATGAGATGATGTGCTGAAGTCATGTGACCTGTAGCCTATTTATACCCCTGTCTCCCGTCTGCAGGTTGAGCAGTCTGCATTCAATCCAGAGTGTCAGTTTAAAGCAGCACAGTACAGCCATTATGTTTTCTTAAAAATACAAATTGTAATAATTATAAAGATCTGTAAATTAACAGGGGCCTGAAATAAATAAAAAAAAGGAGAAAAAAAAAGAATCAAGGCTGCTGGTCGATGAAGTTTCCGTAGAAATGCATCCGTGGTTGTAATCAGTATGTACTCAATTAGCATGTAATTAGGCTCAAAATGAGTGTGTAATTAGGCTAAAGTTTCACTTTAAATGCATTTCAATTAGAAATACAACATGCACAGTGCACATGAAACAAAGCTTGCCCTGTTTATTTGATTATCTTTCGTATTATCAAATGTTTTCATTGCAAAGCTTCTTCAAAAGCAGGAACTACTTGGATATTTTGCAATATGAAATATGACCGCACAACCTAAATCCACATCCACTGGAAAACTACTTCCTGTTCATATTTCACCTGATGGAGCCCAACAGTGTTTGGCCCTGTTCTTTATAAATGGGTTGTAAACTGTACTGTAAGTGCAGGTTTGTGCTCCACTTTGGCTGTTTGTCGAGGTGCTCTGGGCTTCTCTGTTAGCCTCCATTTTGTTTTTTGCGAAGTTGCTAATCTGTCTGGTTGTTGTGAAATACCCTACAGCTTGAAGGCCCAATGGTTTCCGGTCCCTACACAGATGATATTTGTCATGTAAGCGCCTTGCTGGTGATCTAAACTCCAGGGGGTGAAATGATTTAAGGCCTATGGAGATTTCAGTTTCACAAGAGTTGTAATAACTTGAAAGATTATTTTTCTTCTCTCTCCAGTAGAAAGTTATTAGCTTGATTTGAGTTACAGTTTGCTTGATGAATGAAATTTTCTTGCCCCATCATCAGTAAATGTTCAAATGAGTCAAACAGAAATAAGTGTTGGTTTCTGCAGTGCCAGCGTGCTGCTCTTCTCTCCTCTCTCTGGGTGCTGGGGTGTGCCACAGGAAGTGCCCATGTGGAGGTGGGAGCCACGTCATTACTGCAAAACTACTGCCACTGACCTGACTCACCATAATGTCTGTGGTTAAGGACTAACCATATGCACTCTGCAAATGGACATGAATATCTTGCTTATGGTTACATCACTCACGAGTGGGCCTAAGCCTTTCCAGTCAGAAATTATGCTTTCATTCCCGTTTCAGAAGGTTAATGTTTAAGCCAGTTGTTTGAATGGTACAGCACATCCTAGATTTATATACAGGACGTGTCAACGTTATCTGCAGGGTGAAGTCACATTTTATTAAGGGGGGGGGGGGGGCAGTGTGGGTAGGTATGAGAAAACAAAACTCAAGTTGTGTAGGATCACATCTGTCCATATTAGTCAATAATATTTTTGTATATGTTATGGTATAAACATAAAGGAATCCACAAATATGCAAACCAAGGGTGCAAATATGGAAATTCTGAGCCTATTTCTGTAACCACCATTTGGTTTGTCATTTTGGCCTGTAGGAAAACACCCCAAATACACCAAAAGGCGGAAGTATCCGAGAAGTGAAGGAAACGCGTGCAGTCTGACCAATGCTACTGGAACAGGGTTAATTCAACTGCTCCTCTGCTCTAACAGTAAGACAAAAGGAACTGCAAATGTCCGCCAATAGTGTGGCTCTATAAGATCGCCATCTATTTGTATAAACGCGGACGTACCTGTGGCATGTATAGCCTACAATGATACACTTAGTATGTATCTTGTGACGGTACTGGTGTATAGGCGAGTGACTACGGGGTGCAGATATCCTAGGTTGTCTATGTGTGTTAGGACTCTAAACTGCTAAGTGTGCAGTGATGTAAGTCAAGAGGATGCAAGTTCAAATTAATACAATTTATTAAACGATGTGCAATGCAGAAATATAATTATGTGGAAAGGTGCAATATTAATGGCTATACGCGAATGGTGCGCAGGAGGTCGTATTAGCAAGTCTCTTTCCACATTCCCCTCTATATACCCAGGGTTTACAGGGAAACAACAAATCATCAAATAATGAGTCACAAGATGGCGGTAACAATGGTCCTGCTGATGTTATCTCTGTATGTCCAACAAACCTGGTTAACCTTTGTATTCCAGCTGGATGCTGACTCACAGGTAACTTGCATTACCTGTGGTTTATTCCTACAAGATCTTTATTCAGCAACCAGTGTACTACACCACCAATGACACCAAACTATTTCCCACATCATTAGCTATCTAAAGACACCAAACACTGTATGTGGAAAACCCATGGTTTATACAGTGCTATTTCGACTCATCAGTTCTGGGAGCATTCCACTGAGGTGGCAGAATTGCGCAGAGGCAGCACAATGATGGGAGCCCTGTATTGACGAGCACTGTCTTTTGGTCTGTTTCCTTCTGGGGGTCTGCAGAGAGGCACACTTATGTAAAATGCCCTACAGGCCCATACTGATTCTGTCGTGTTTTACGTCATAGCACAAATGCAAACTGCAAGCAAGTTTCCACTTTCATGGCACAAGTACACTCTAAAAGAGTGGTAGCACTGGGAACCCTGCGATTCCATAGAAGAACCCTATCAAGGGCAAAATGGTTCTTCGTCCGATGACAGAGGGATCCATAAAGAACTAAAAAGGGTTCCCCTATGGGATCAAATCAAAGAACCCTTTCAGTCCCCATCTTTCTAAGAGTGTAGATCAGACACTGAGTTAAGAAGGAATAATAATTAGGCTACTTTTAATGCATGACATTCTAAATTACTGTACAACAACAGTGGGGCATCAAAGGTTGAGTTTGTTTTAAGTGATTATCAATCGATATCAATATTACTCAGATATTGCAAGTGCCTTCATTATAATACTGTAATACACTAATGCAGAGATGTAGGATCACTACAGAGAGCAGGATTGCACTTTTGTTAAATGCAGATTGTGCAAGTGAATGTATAACTGTTCGCCTTAGTGATCTGTTACCTGAAGACAGGTAAAGATAATGTGTCATAGATAATGGAGAGCCATTTGTTTTTATTATTTTCTTACTTTTATTATTCTACGGAAGTGGTGCCGTTTTCTTATAAATGGTGAACAGAGTTGAAATTGTGTGTACTGGGCTGTTGTGTTGAAATGAAATGCATGTCTTTTTCTAGAATCAGAGCATGTTCAGTTGTAACTTTCTTCCATAAAGGGTAAACAGGTGGACAGAATCAGATTACCTGGAGATAGTTTTGTGGGGTGTGGTAGGAACATTGGGTAATTTTGAATCTGCCAGTCTCAATGGTAATTAGCATCTTGTAGGATGTGATGTTTCTACTGCTCAGATCTATCTGGTATTGTTGGACAGTGGGAAGGAGGGTCAATTGTTGCAAGCCGTTGCTTTTTCGATTTTACAAATTATGGATATTTTCTAGGAGATAGGTGGCAGTTTTAAAGAAACACTGACTGTGAAGGTTGTAGTTTTGCTGAAATCCATTGATGTGATGGGATTGGCGCATTACGTTTGATGAAAGTATTTGAGTGGTTTGTTGACTGGACCTGGTGCGTGATTCAGGTATTCAGAAGAGGACTTACATTTGACATATCCATTTGTACAGTAGGAAAAGAGACAACATTACTAAACTACAGCTCGGTGATAATTGGCCTGGCACAGTTTCTTACCTGTGGCCTTTCAGAGGAGAGCTAACATGGCTATACTCCCCTGTGCGGTTGAGCAGGCCTAGACCATTGGTCACTCCAAATTACCCCCCAAAAAGGGGTGAAACATGATGTAGGGTGTGTGTACCATGAGGTCAATATAGCGACTGAATTGTAAGCAGAATACTTTGACACCTCATTTGTTAGCTGCTCATTAACTGTGGGTGTTTCAGCGTTTCATTTCATCTCGGTTCACATTTCTTTGCGAGTTGTGTGAATCTTCTTTGTTGGCACTCCAGAAATCTCAGGCTTTCACAAAGCAAAAAAAACAACACCCTGGACTTATTGCAGGCCCACTTTGGAGCATTACATGAGGAATATACCTGGTTTAAAAGACACAGCAGCCTTATGCAATTACTGGAGACAGTAGCTTGCTTTATAAAACCACTTCCCCCCCCTGAGGACGCAGGTCACAAGGGTTTCTATTTAATGTGGGCTGGACATTAACAAGAACAACAGCAACAAAACAAATATGATACTAGATGCTGAAATGAAAGATTCACTTCAAACACAAAATGGAGTCTTAACCTCATAGTACCCGGGGAAACATGAATGCGGAACATTGGTCTGTTCCGGAATGTTGTTTCACTCCAATTTGGAATGGGGTTTATTGTTGGGAACTTGGAAGTGGTTACATCCTGGAACGCATCTGGGTGAATGCTGGACTGTTACAGTAATTATGTAAGGATTCGAAAGACGGAAAAGCGGGGAAAAAGTACTAATTTCTTCCAGTTTTTTCTCTAACCGACGGAACGGGTTGTGTTATTACATTACATTACATTACAAGGCATTTAGCAGACGCTCTTATCCAGAGCGACGTACAATGAAGTGCAGATCAAACACAGGAACAAGTGTAAAGAGGACCGAGTCCTAGCGTGGTTATACAGATACAATTGAACCCTTGAAGTATACATCAACTTACAAACTAGTATACCACGGTTGACAGTTAAAATACCCCAAGTACAACAATACAATAGCTAATACGAAACAACAATATCTATATATAACTGCCATTATAGTCTATGGCATATACAAGGCTATCTTGTACAGGAAGCTTCGTGTGTGTCGAATGTGTCCGGAAACTCTCCTGCAGAACGGAAATGAAGCACAGGTTACGTCTTATCAGTTCAGCCGCAGCCAAGAAACCTGAGCAAATATTTAATTCAGGGACTTTCTTTTTGCACACACATTCAGGCAGTGTTGGTGCGTTTAGCGCAACCTGACGCCAATCATTTTCTCGTTTACATTTTCTAATTTATTTTCCATTTTTAGAGCATAGAGCTCCGTGTCCATGGCATGAGACAATCTGTGCACAATCAGAGCCAGTTACTCACGTCTTAAAAATGCCAAACATCTCCTGAAGTGCCCGGCAATCTCAGTACCACCCAGCTGCCACTTCAGCTGCACTTAACACAGCGCCACAGAGTTCTAGGGCCTGTGATACGGTGTGTGTGTGTGCGCGTGTCTGTGTGTGTGTGTGTGTGTGTGTACATGGCAGAAACACCCCTTAGAGGTATGAAGCTGTGCCACAGGGCTGTTGGAGTCCTGCTCCGCCCGAATAGCAGCCTTGGCATAGTGCAGCTGTGGGGCGGCAGCAGCTGCCGCCCTGTTCCTGTCGCAGGACCGTGCCCCTGCGTGCGCCGAGGAGGAAACCCCACACCGGGCTGGCCTGGGACCGTCACAGCGCAGAGCGCAAACAACTCACATTTCAGGGGTTTGGGCCCACACATTCCTGTGGGTTGGAGAACTCATTTAACCACCAAGAACCGACAAAAATGAATGTTTGTAGGAACCAAAGCAGGATACTGTTCAATGCAGAGATAAATATTTAGTTCTTGACCCTTTTGCCATAAAACCAGGCGACAGTTTACAGTAGATTGTCCATAATAGGTCAGTGGACTGGAGATGTTTTGCTGGTGCTGGTGCTGGTGCAGGGCAGTGTCCCAGGTTTGACCCGTGTCCCCCCTGTTTTTGGGCAGGATGGTGTACCACGCAGAGTTTGAGAAGGCTGGGCAGCAGCCAGGCCTCCAGGTGTGGAGGATCGAGAAGATGGACCTGGTTCCCGTGCCAACCAACCTGTACGGAGGGTTCTACACGGGCGACGCCTACCTCATCCTGAACACCATCAAACAGCGTTCAGGAAACCTGCAGTATGACCTGCACTTCTGGCTGGGTACGGACGGGGGGGTCAGGGGTCACTGGGCAGAGGCTGCGAGGCCTACCTCGGCGTGCTTTGTCCAGCTAATGGGGAAAATTCACCAGGCTTTCAGAAAAAAAAGAACACTTTTCAGACTGGTCAAGGCTGTACCTTAGTCACTCTGAGGTAGAAGTTAGGTAGATGTTAAACAGTAAACGTAAGCTACAGTCTTGAGAAGTCTGAAAAGTGTAAGTTTTGCTATAACCTTCTACACTACACTCTCAGAAACAAAGTGACAGTGGAGGTACATTTTTGTTATTCAAGGATCAAATTTGACCAAATGTACCCTGAAAGTACAGTATTCTTCTCTTTGGGTACAAATGAGTGTTCCAAGTAAAAGAGCTATAAAGAAAGGACCAATTCGTTTTATGTTGCTGGCTAGGGGTGCAATTTTATGCACCTATTCTGTAGGGTACAGCCCCAACATAAACGTATTTGTGCCTTCGTAGGTAGTTTTCATACCTTTACCTTTGAGATTGTACTTACATTTGGCCATATTGTTTTTCCATTGTTGCACAGACCTTTCTGCTCACCAAAAATAACTGAAACTTCCAGTGAGTTTACAATGGAAGGTCAAACCATCATTGTCCAAAGAGCACGTTTCTACTCCCGGATTAACCACATGACCTGATAAGACACATAACCAGGTGTGTGTTCTTCTTCAGGTGATTTCTGTACCCAGGATGAGAGCGGGGCGGCCGCCATCTTCACTGTTCAGATGGACGACTACCTGGGGGGCAAACCCATCCAGAACCGCGAGGTTCAGGGCTACGAGTCCAAATCCTTCCTGGGCTACTTCAAATCTGGACTCAAGTACATGGTGGGTAGTGACCCAGGTCTGGACTATGATCATTCTCCCAGCTGTTTCAAAGCATAGCTTCAGCTGGTCAAACCATGTTGAGCTGGGAGCTGGTCTGAACTGGTCAACCAGCTAAACCATGTTGAGCTGGGAGCTGGTCTGAACTGGTCAACCAGCTACCAGCGGTTTCAAAACCTAGCTTGAGCAGTAAAGGGGTCAAGATTAGCACATGTGCCGATAAAGTCAGTACCGAAAATTGAGCTTTTTTTTGTGTGTGTGTGTTGCGCTTTGTTGCAGAAAGGGGGCGTGGCTTCAGGATTCAGACATGTGGTCACCAACGAGGTCGTTATGCAGCGCGTGCTGCAGGTGAAAGGTCGCCGTGTTGTCAGGGCAACAGAGGTGCCCGTCAGCTGGGACAACTTCAATCAGGGAGACTGCTTCATCCTGGACCTCGGGAACGTGAGTCACATGATGTTTCTGGATGGTCACCAACCTCATTCAGTTATCAAGGGGGGTTTGGAAATAAAGCTAGAGTGATTAATGGGCGTGAACCAGGAGTTTATTAATATACCTGTACATCACTGACAAAGACCATTTGGTTTCCTTTCTCACACTACATACATATGTAATGATGTCTATGTGTCTGCCTGTCACCCAATCAGGGACAGGTGTGGGCTATAAAGTTTGTACCCACACAACGCTACTTTGTAATTACCACGCCTTGCTTTTACCTGATATGATTCATACTGCAAAAAAAATTCTGCTCTATGAATAAATTGTTATTGACATAAATTTTGTAACTACGAAAGTTTTTCTTTACAAATTCCTACTTCCTACTGCTTCATGTCTAATTGGTGGGGCTACCATGTGCTGTCAATCGCAAAAACACTTTTTTTGAGCCAATCAGCAAGTAGTTGGTCTGTAATAACACATGACCGCTTTACCAACTCTGGGGTTCAAACCACTCCCACATCAATGCATTATGCACAAATGCAAGTCCTCATATCATAACTTATTCTTGAGCAGAGACTCCATTTTGAATTACAGAACTGTTGGTGAAAAACAGAAGCATGTTTTGTTATTGAAATATATTAAAATAATTCAGCAACTGCATCATTTGAGATAGTACTACTGCGGGAATCCATCCGCCAATCCTACATTGCAAAGCAAGACTGACTGAATGCCTGACCAAATGCAAATCTCTACCTCAACAGGAGATCTTCCAGTGGTGTGGCTCCAAGAGCAACCGCTTCGAGAAGCTGAAGGCCACGCAGGTCGCCAAGGGTATCCGTGACAACGAGCGCAGCGGTCGCGCCCGCGTGTACGTGTGCGACGAGGGCGCGGAGCGGGAGAAGATGCTGGAGGTCAGTTTTTTCCAGGAGCTCTGAGATTATGACACGTAAAACGCCTCTCCTAACAGCGTCACAGAGCAACTATGACACTGCTGCAGTAATGTAGACAAATCCCTTTTTGAGGAAACCGTATTTATGAAATGTTTTCAGGGACTGCCACGTGCAAATCGGGTTTTCAGAGAAGGTAGTAGTTCTCAGTTTCTTTTTGGCCCAGTACTGTAGTACTGTAGTACTGTAGTACTTTGTGGAAAGCCCAACTACGTTTGTAGGCCCGTCCTGGTAATTACATAATCAACTGTAATTACAACCTTACAGTTGATTTGACTAAGTAGGGGCCAATCCCCCCTGGAGCAATGTGGCCGAAGAGCTGCACAGATCTTACTGTGGCTACCTCCCAGGTCCCAGTCAAGTCACTCTGTATTCCACCAGCTGAGCTGCGCAGTCGCAACTGCAGTCTGCAGTGGTGATGCACAGCCGACACAAACAGACTACAGGCAACCGGTTGAGCCTCTGTAGTGTAATGAGCTGGAGTACCCCCTGTGGACTACAACGGTCTCCTGGCAACAGACTGGCCAGGTCTGTTCCACAGGACTGCCGGCCACAGTCAATACCGACAGTCAGCATTTGATTGTGTGCCTCGTGCTTTAGCTGGATCAACCCCCTGCTAATGCATTAGCATATTTTAGCATATATTTGGGAATGTAGTAATGTTAAACAATAGCACTGTTTTTGTATTAATATATCGGTGTTGAGGCCAAAGCAGAATGTGAAATTAGAAAGTTATTCTCTCTGCTGTGTTAGTGTCTGAACGTTAGCTCTGCTGCCCGCCCAGGTTCTGGGACCAAAGCCGGATCTGCCCGAGGGAGTGTCCGATGACATCAAAGCCGACGCATCCAACAGGAAGATGGCAAAATTATACAAGGTATGATGTCAGAGGTCAGAGGTGAATCCAGAGTGGAATCTGTCACTCTGAGCAGAGCTAAACAGAGACCTCTTTGTTCCGTGGTTTTATGCTTAAGGCTTTTATCCCATCTTTGAGAGAAAATGTCCACCATTTTGTGTTTGTCCTCCCAACACTGGAGTTGCCAGGTGTGCCACCCACACCAACCCACCAGGCACCCTGCACTCTCAGAAATAAAGGTACAGAAAGTGCCTAAAAAGGTACATATGCTTTTTGCTCTATAGGTGCATACAATTGCACCCCTAGATAGCAATATATAATTAATATGTACCTTTTTTGCTTGGAAAACATACTCATTTGTACCCACAGAGGACAAGAGAATACGACCATACTTTTAGGGTACACTTGTGAAATTTTTGAATTACTTTTCACTGTCAAATCTACACTAAAAAATAAATTAATTGTAGGACAGTGGTTGCACAAAATATAGTAGGCTGTGACAAACTCATTAAATTGAAGACATATACACCATTGTGTGCAACCACTGTCCATAATTGTATTAAGCAAATCCAACATAAAAAAAAACAAAAAACATAAACATTGCAAAAAAAACATTGCATAAACTACTCTATATCTCGAGGGTTGGGCAGAGCTAGCAGCTTAACTACATTTTCCAGTAGGCTACCATGTGTGTAGTTGAACCATTTCCAAAATCAAGTCGGGCCTACCAGTATTCACATGAAAGTAAAATCATGACAGCAGGATCATGCCTGGACAAAGAAAACTCCACGCTTTAGATGTAAAACCGCATTATCCATCAGACACTGGAAGTAAAAATTCCCTGGCTAAAATGGATGAGATTTATTGTGTCATCACCTCGAATGCTCTGGTCCATATAAAAGTTATCCTGTTACCATCACATAATATTGGACATTAACATGTCACTACACAATAGTGTCTATATCATGAATGGGCATGCTTAATGTAACTCTTGAAGCTACAGAAGTTACATTACAACGGTAAGTTTTCAATAGCAGCTGGTCGATCACGATCAATGTATTGGGCACCCCAGTGTTAGAGTGTCTGGGTTCCATCTGTTTGAATGTACCTGACCTTCCTGCATCCTTCCTCCTCCTCTTCCTCCTCCTCCTCCCTCAGGTGTCCAATGCCAGTGGAGAGATGGCCATCGCCCTGGTGGCAGCGGAGAACCCGTTCTCCCAGAGTGCACTGGAGTCCAGCGACTGCTTCATCCTGGACCACGGCTCCGATGGCAAGATCTTCGTCTGGAAAGGTCAGCAAGAGAAGACGTAGAGAAAAAAAACAGGGTTAAAAACACATTTGGTATAAAATGAATCAGGAAACTCTTAGTCACTTGAGTGCCCATGCATAGAAACGGAACAATACACATCCTGTATACAGTGGCGATACAGTGGACGCGATTTAGGTGATATTTCCTGTTGTTTCGCCTTTCCACACAATCTCCTAAGATGACTACTTCCTGTTTCCTGGCAGGCAAGGACGCCAACATGGAGGAGAGGAAGGCGGCTCTGAAGGCGGGCGAGGACTTCATAAAGAAGATGGGCTACCCCAAACACACGCAGGTGCAGATCCTGCCCGAGATGGGCGAGACGCCGCTCTTCAAGCAGTTCTTCAAGAACTGGCGCGACATGGACCAGACGATGGGGCTGGGCGTGGCCTACGTGTCCAACAGCATCGCCAAGATCGAGAAGGTGCCCTTCGACGCCTCCACCCTGCACGACTCCCCCGCCATGGCGGCCCAGCACGGGATGGTGGATGACGGGAACGGCGAGAAGCAGGTGAGGCTGGGCGACGGGGGGCGCTAGGAGGGGTGTGAGGGGCCAGTAGGGCCTCAGATTGCTGTGAATACCTCCTGGATAAATACAGCAGCTGGACTTCAAAGGCCGGTCAACACCAAGAATGAGAACTATAACAATAACTATGAATATGTTCTAACTCAAGTGGATGGTGGAGTTCACACCACAACTATAAAGACAAGTCGCTGGGATCACTTTAAGAGCAATTTTTCTCCGGCTGTTTGAAGGATAAACACTGATGGCCAATCACAATCCGACCAAATTCACAGGGCATCACATGAAAAATGGTAGATGGCATTTACAGAGAGTTATTGTTCAGCAGTGTGGATGCTATTTCTATAACATTGCTATTGTTATAGTTATGGTTATGGTTATAGTTATGGTTATGGTTGTAGTTACGGTTATAGTTATAGTTCTTGGTGTGGATGGGCTTTAGATCTCATACACCCGCCCCAACATTCACCTGTACAACATTCACCGGTACACCTGTCCCAACACTCACCTGTACCCCCATCCCAACACTCACCTGTCCCAACACCCACCTGTACAACACTCACCTGTACACCTGTCCCAACACTTACCCGTATGCCTGTCCCTGCAGATCTGGCGCATCGAGGGGGCAGACAAGGTGCCCGTGGACCCCTCCACCTATGGACAGTTCTACGGGGGCGACAGTTACATCATCCTCTACAACTACCGCCACGGAGGCCGCCAGGGACACATCATCTACATGTGGTAAGGGCTGCATCAGGACACATCATCTACATGTGGTAAGGGCTCCATCAGGGAGACATCATCTACATGTGGTAAGGGCTCCATCAGGGACACATCATCTACATGTGGTAAGGGCTCCATCAGGGACACATCATCTACATGTGGTAAGGGCTCCATCAGGACACATCATCTACATGTGGTAAGGGCTCCATCAGGTGCTCCAGGGGGAAGAGCGCTGGAATAAGTGTGTCTGTTTCAGTTTCCAACACACACCTGACTGCTTTCCAGCCCCACTCTCAGTCAGAAGATCATTGTCTCTCCCGTGCAGGCAGGGAATGGACTCCAGCCAGGACGAAGTCGGGGCGTGCGCGATTCTGTCGGCTCAGCTGGACGAAGAGCTCGGCGGGGGGCCAGTGCAGGTAATATTTCTAATTTCGGGGGAGATAAAAGGACCGCATCTCTGTTTCCCCTTTATGACTTGTTACTTTTGATCCATTGCTGTATCATGATCTCATGGCCAGGACACAAGCTCGCTGCATATAAACCTAACAGGCGCCCCTGCAGTTGTCCCTGTCACACAGGAATGGTGTATTTTTTTAGCCTTATTTTTAATTTCTTTATTTTTGAATCGGCTTGGTTAGCTTTATACAGCTGTGAACCAGCTATGAATCTGTCCAACAGCACCTGTCCAATGCGCCTCACCGCTTTCTAGCTTTAACCCTTTAAGAGCACTACTGGGTAACTGAAACCAATGGCTTTCCAGAACACTGACTTTTATTGTTTAAATAAATTTAAAATAAAAAACTCAAGCTCTTCAAAGGGTTAAAGCAGCAGAGTACCAACTCTGTTGATTTACTTTTTACTGGCTTATAACCTCAACTCTGCAGTGGCGGTGTCCATTGTCCTTCATCCATCCCCCATCCCCCCCTGCAGTCCATGGCTCTCCAGACCCCCTGCTCTGTCCCTGGGTTATGTAAACAAAGTCAAGGCAGAGTGTGACATATCCACCTGTTAAAACTAAACAGTGCCATGTTCGTTTGGATACTTAGATCAGGGGCCACAGAAGTGGTCCCACAGAAAAGTCCCACAGGAAATGTAAAACTATATTGTTAAAGACTCTCTTGCTTTTTGAGGAGAACTGGAGTGCTACTTTCCTATAGAGGTTATGGAAAAAGTGTATTAATAATTGGCAGCCGGTTCTTTAAAAATGTCAGAAAGAAAAGAATGAGTCCAGAGCGCTCTTATTTTGAAAGCTAAAAAGCCCTTGTTAAGGCTGACATGGCTGACAAAATGGTGGAAAATGAGCATCTACCTGCATTATGGCCCTGTGTCGGCCATTATCACTCTGACTCTGACACACAACTCCGAATACCATGGAATCACCTTTTTGATTTTTAAAAAATATTCCCATAAATCATTACATGTACTAAATATGTGGCCAACACGTTGTTGGTAATATTCAGAAAACTATAATGATATAGTATATAATAACATCGATAGCCTTATATTTTAGATTTGATTTAGTGTAGTAAACAGTTGTAGTGGATGTTTGATAAAGAATTAAAGGGGTAAACCCTTCTGCTGGGGTGCCAATGAGCAGATGTGTCACAGTCTGCCCCCCAGCTGTTTTAATACCCCTCCCCCCCAGCTCTATTTTAATACCCCTGCTCTACCCCCGTCCTCCAGCTCTGTTTAACACCCTCCAGCTCTGTCCCATCTGCCCTTCATCTGCTTCTCTTCCCTGCAGGTTGTTGGTGCTCCAATCACCACACAGGTACCTCTCTCTGTGGTCCACATCTGCATGTGTGTTAACCGCGGTGTTAACACCGCTGTGGCATGCATGCACATCCTGCACATCTTCACCTCCCAACCACTAGGGGCAGTGTGCTGCACGACGGGTTAACCCTCGCTGGCTTTGGGCATCTGCCCACCTCCCCGATAGATAGATAAGGAGTGTGGGCTCGATGGATAAATCCCAGCTAACACACTGTTCTCACAGTGTTGCTGAAATGTCTTTTTCAGTGTTATAGCATTGGCTCATGGCGGCAACATTGTGAGAATGTTTTGCCTTAACTGGGATGTTTCAGTGTTTGAGACTGAGCGGTGATTGTGTCCGTCTGTCCGATAAGACGGGATCGGAGATACTCAGACACTTATTACTGGCTAGTTGTTAGACAAACAGGATATTCCACAATCTGTTTTGGGTGGAGTTTCCCCCGCATATCTGCGGTAAATGCATTGCATTTACACCACAGTGCTCACATTCACACACTGCCCCTCATACCTCCACCTCATCGTCTGTGTCGTCTCAGTCTGGACATGCTCCCATCATGCATTGCGCCGTGCCGTAGATGTCCCATATCCTAACAAGATAACCCACTGTGCCATCCCTCCATTTCTTTCTCCTTTCTTTTTTTTAACCACCTTTATCTCCCCAATTTTGGATGTTTATCCAAAACATCATATGTTCTATCAGCACATATTGCTGCAACTCCCACTATCGATGGGTAAGACCACAGACAAGCGATTGCTGTACTCTGAAGTACATGAGGTCAGACACCGCTTCTCATCCAAATGCAGTTTTCAAGTCACACAGACATGAGTGGGAGGAAGATATTCCGTGGGCAGCTCAAAGCCCAGTTCAGACCAAAGATTTGTGACGCAACAAATCCGTTTCAGATGTTGCAGAGATGAGCTGCAGCGGTGTAAACCCGTCTCAGAACGCCTGATGCCGGCACTCGCTGTTTCAGGCAGCGCAACTTGTCTAATAACTGGTGCCGAGTTTTAGAATATTGCGAAGAGTCGCCATTTGCAGCTCGTTGTGTTGCAAACCTTTGGTCTGAACCAGGCTAAACAGGAGGACTTGCAGGTGCCCGGTTGACCATCAGGGGTCACCCCAGCTGTCTGAAACCCTTCCATCTGCGGGTGATGCTAGGACGTCACCCTGTTGGGGTTACCAGCCACAGTCAACACTGGCATGGTTCAGATCTGATCCCAGACCATGGGGCTCAAACACACTAGAACAGCAGCTCCTGTTCCTCCCATTCTTATCAAGGAAGTTTTAGTTTGTAAGAAGATATGTGGTGAGGTCTCCATTGCATATTCTGTCTGCCAACTTCTCTTCCTGAACACTTATTGTGAACCAGAAATTCAGAGTCATTTTCACATTTCAATATGATAAACAACGAAATCAAAATGCGGTTGCTATTTAGAGCATCCGTGGTGATCCCTCAAAAAGATGGAACTTTGCAATAAAAAATATGCGCAGAATGCGGTTGTGACAAGAACACAAAACGGCCCAATGTTCCAGGGTAATATCAGTTCTGTTAATCAGATGAAAGTGTGCCTTATCTCTCTCCATCGCAACACACTGACGCAATTTGGTCCGTAGCGCTGGTGACAGCAGAACATTCACCTCAAGCCAAAAGCAAGAAAGGCTGTTCTGTCCCTCTCAGATTTGGGATGGGGGAGGATAGAAAAAGGGCCCTTTTGTCCCAGCTGCTGATGCGGTGCAGGACTTCCCACTGTCAGACAGCCAGGCAGAGAGGATTCTGGGATACTGGAATACGGAATACTTTGCTCCAACACGCCACTCCATCTCGTAGTCCTGCATGCTTCTGCCACCCAGTGGAGAAAATCTGCAATCACACTTTTGCCTTCTTGGTACAAGTTTAAACACAATTTAAATTTGACTTGCGATCACAATCACACAATAACTGAATGCACACGTCTTCTGAGTTCACAATTTTCGCAATATCTTATCTATCAATTAAAGCAAAAAGAGGATGTTATGATACTGAATGGGACTTTTGACAGTGTTTTTGCGGACCGTGGAATATGGCATCCATGGATGGGTTCATTGTACAGTGTGTTTGACTGCATGGAGGCAGAGCAACCAGGCGATGCCGTGCTGTGTGTGAGCAGGTGTGTGTGTGTGTGTGAGAGAGTGTGTGAGAGTGTGTATCACTGTGATGCTGTACTGTGTGTGAACAGGTATGTGTGTGTGTGTGTGTGATCCAGGTGCGGGTGGTCCAGGGGAAGGAGCCGGCCCACCTGATGAGCCTGTTCGGGGGGCAGCCCATGGTGGTGTACAGGGGCGGAACCTCCAGAGAGGGGGGTCAGACCGCCCCTGCCGAAACGCGCCTGTTCCAGGTGCGCTCCAATTCGGCTGGGTGCACGAGGGCCGTGGAGGTGAGTGAGGGAGCGGCGGGGGTGGGGGGGGGGGGGTGGGGGGGGTGGGGGAAGACAGTCTGGCCAACCAGTAGCACTAATTACCTGCGAGAAAAGAAAACCAGGACCAGAGTTTATGATTCTTGGTCTGCGGCATGTTGTCACCTGCTTTGGTAACAGAAGTGTCTCCCACTCCCAAATAATAATAATCATTTGTTATTTAGCTGACGCTTTTTAGCGACTTACAGTTGATTGGACTAAGTGGGGGACATTCCCCCCTGGAGCAATGCAAGGTTAAGGGCCTTGCTCAAGGGCCCAACAGCTGTGCAGATCTCATCATGGCTACACCGGGGCTTGAACCACCAACTTCCAGGTCCCGGTCACGTACCTTAGCCACCAGGCTAACGTCAGTCCTCCCTCCTGCTCAGGTGGACGCCGTGGCCTCCAACCTGAACTCCAACGACGCCTTCGTCCTGGTGACGCCGGGCGGCTGCTTCCTCTGGGCGGGGCAGGGGGCGAGCGACACGGAGAAGCGGGGGGCGCAGCAGCTCTGCGGGATCCTGGGGGTGTCCGCGTCCCGGCTGGGGGAGGGGGGAGAGGCGGGTAAGAACCTCGCTCTGATCTCAGCGCGCTGCCTTCAGATTTCATATCACTGCACTGGAGGAACTAAAATAAGCACATCCCAACAAGTATTTTAGTACTTATATTGAGACTTAAAAACATATTTCTTTTACTTTTTTGCGAAATGAGACAGAAAATATTGCCAACGAGGTAACAGCTTAACTCATTTCAAGATTTGCCAATGGAATAAGAACATTTCACTTTTCAAGCAAACAGTAACCAAGATAATATTTTCGACTTGAGAGAAAGAAACAACACAATCTTAAAGACAAGCTGAAATCTAGTTATTTAGTCAGTTCTTCATAACCATACCAAAACATCTTAAACGATATATTCCAAAAGAATACATGAAATTGTAATACTTGTGTATTTTCACAGCAAAGTTTTTCTCCATCCACTTCCTGGTAAACCTTTACAAGACTTTTTTTTATGAGAGTGGGCATGCATGTAGATCAAATGTCTGTGAATTTTAAGTTCCCCTCCAATCAATATCCTTTCACGCTGCAGCACGTATTCATCCCTCCAGAGCCATAGGCTACAGCTCTGCTTCCTCCTCCTCATTTAACATCAGTCAAATCGACTCCCTGCCCTCCAAAACCCCCCTGAAAGAGCCACTTCACTCAGGTAGTCGTCACATCGCAGAAGCTAGTGCTGATCTAACGTCCGTTTCCGCTCATCTTATTACAAGACGAAAGACGTTTGTTAAGACAATAACTCCACATCCCACTGCCAGTGTGCCTTTTTTCACCCTGACCATCGACTCTGTAGCCCTGCGCTTCAGCCAATCACAAGCGTCTTCCGCAAGTTCGCCAACAGTTCAGCCAATATACTTTCGATAAATGAGTACCTTCAAGGCTGATCTGCCCCAAGTCAGTTAGTTGTTAGCCTCTCAGTTTAGGACCGTTCAACAAATCCGTGAAATTAATACTGCATCTGTGTGTGTGTGTGTGTGTGTGTGTGTGTGATACTTGTTGTTGTTGTTGTTGTTGTTGATGTTGATGAGGAAAGTAGAGCAGTGGCCATTTTGGAGGTAGGCAGTACATTTTATTTCAGCCCAGAAGAGGCCTTGAAACAACTTGGCTACAGATGTAGACTTTTAGTATTTATATTTGGTGGCCTTGGGAATGTCCACAGACTAGTAAGGGTCTGCAACTGGCAGGAATGTCAGAATTGTCAGCAATAACAGGTTGGCGCCATATTTGGAGGCAGCTCTGCTGCCTATACCGCTATTAAACCTGCAAGTGTCCGTGTCATTATCGTGTATCGTGTGTCTGTAATGTCCATGTCATTATTCTGTACTGCGTGTCTATAGTGTCCATGTCATTATTCTGTACTGTTTGTCTATAGTGACCATGTCATTATTCTGTTGCTCCTCCCCTGAAGGAGCAAGCCCACACGTGTCAACTAAGTATGTTATCACATCTACCGTTTCCTTGAACGCCAAACTCCCTGGGTCACCAATTACCCGTTCAGCATGTTGAGTATCTTCCACGGTCATGCTAGAACACATTCTACGCATGGCCTCAGTCAGACCTTTAGCCTTGCTCTCTAAAACCCTGAATCTAAGTCCTCTGACTTCAGACTCCTCAGTGTCCATAAACGGTTGTACATTTATCTTACCACATATTTTTCCTCTTACGGGCGTTCTTGCTACCACCTCGATGGCGTGTGCGAGGGGTTAACTATGCATTCCTTCCTAACCCATCCCCCGTCAATCTCTCATCAGGGGGGCCTAGGGCCGGGTCCTCGACACTACTGTGTACATATTGTTTATGACCTTTGTGTGTGTTTGAAGATGAGTTCTGGGAGGCTCTCGGAGGAAAGGCAGCCTACCGCACCTCCACCCGGCTGAAGGACAAAATGGAGGCCCACCCGCCCAGGCTGTTCGCCTGTTCCAACAAGACAGGCCAATTCATCGTGAGTGCCCTCGGCCTGCCAAAACGCCCCCCAGAGGCCTGAAAACGGCCCAAACAAGCAGCCCACGCTGCTCAACACACTAGGACATGACACGCGTGTAAAACGTGACGCCACATACATATATATATTTAAAAATTGAAGAAAGAAAATTAAGATGGACACAATTATTACCATTTCTTTCAAACAACATTTCTCGTGAAGTAGGCATGCACTATATCAGTGTTTCTCAACTCCTCGTTTTTGTTTTAACCTGGAACTCACACACCCGATTTAATGACTGAACCAATCAAACCACCAAAAAATGCCCTTGATTAGTTCAATCAGGTTTGCGAGTTTTCTGGCTACAACAAATACCTTCTGGCAATTGGCTCCCGAGGACCGGAGTTGAGAAACCCTACACTATATGAAAGTATCAAACATATACTCTTATACAAAGTTTATTTTAGTATTTTTTAGACCATAGTCAATAATTTATCTTCAGCACACCCTGGGACCCCGTCAGGGGGGTGCTGGGACCAGTTTGAGGGCCCCTTGTGCCAGTTGTAATGTCAGAAACAGTACCTCATGCTCCGTGCCCTTTCATTGTGCCAGATTGAAGAGGTTCCCGGGGAGATGACCCAAGAGGACCTGGCCACTGATGATGTCATGATCCTGGACACCTGGGAGCAAGTGAGTTACAGTTCACATTCCATTTTCCTTACATAATAAAACACCTCCATTTTATCTCTTTCATAAGGAGAGTACACTTTATTATTTTGCTATACATCGAGGTAGTGAACAATGGAAAAGCGGACACCAATGTAAAGTCACTTAATAGTATGTTGGGTCACAACGACCCGTGTGCAATGTGGTAGGGAGAAAATTCTGTCGGTGGAACATGGTTTCTATTAACTAACGTTAAATAATGTCTTAGTTATGAGTAAGTCATTAACTACTGCATGAATAGTGCATGATTAATGTAAACTATTGAGTTAACTGTTTATTGATGCTTTTCCCTCGGTCCACACTGAACGTTCATCTTGCAGAAACCCACAATAACAAACCTAAGCTAATTATCAAATGTCTATAACTGATACTTATAGATTAGTAAGGGTTTGTTTATGTGAGTTTTTGTACCCCAAATGTTCAGCACGGACAGATGATTAATAGATAGTTAATAATTCAATAGTTTACATTAATCATGCACTATTCACACAGTAATTATGGTTCAACTTAACTAAGACATTAAGAGCCAGTTTCGTAGGTATAGATTAAGTCCAGTCCTATACTAAATTCTCCATACAAAGACTGTATATACTCACCGAGCACTTTATTACACCTTCTTATTAAAGTGATTATCTAATCAGCCAATTGTGTGGCAGCAGTGCAATGCATGCAATCGTGTAGATCTCAGAAACTGCTGATCTCCTGGGGTGATGAGGGGAGTTGAGTTTCTGGTTTTGGGCGTGATGTGAGGCTCATGAGATGGCTTCCCTCCAGGTCTTCGTATGGATTGGCAACGAAGCGCACGAGGAGGAGAAGACCGAGGCAATGGCTTCAGGTGAGCAAAAACCTTAAAAACATGAAAAAATGTGTTTCCTTTCCCCCACTTACCAGCACAGCATGAGAATTGAGTAACAATGTGGATAATCCAGGTTCAGAGAGTAAAACTCCGCCCCAGTTATTTGTTCCAATCACCTGGGCATTTTTTTCTTTCTTTTTTTTTTTTTTTTTACTGTCTAACCCGTCTTTCCACCTCTAGCAACACAGGGTTTTGGACCAATTTGTGTAGTACTTTAAATGTACTATAAATGTATCACAGCTCAAAGCTTGGCGAAACCTTTCAATCATAAAATACAAGGCAAGGTTGATACTGACAATATACAATATACTATCTGACTGGGTCAGATATAAGGAGAAAATAATTATGGTGTGACATCTGCATCTCTGGTGCATGGAAATATCTAGCTTGCAACAGAAGCAGAAGAATAATGAGACATATACTTTCAAAAAGGTAGCAGGGAAACAAACAGGGTTTGATTTCTTACATCATACAGGTTTAGCCAATAAGGAAGAACTGCTCTATACATATTGTAATTTGCACTCCACCACAGCAGGTGGCGCTGTGTACCTACAAACCAGTGCGTAACCCACCGAAAAGTCCAGTGAAGTAGAATGCTGATGCATGTCCTCCTCCTCTCCCTCCCAGCCGCCCGTTACATCGAGACAGACCCCGCCAACCGGGACCGCCGGACCCCCATCGTGAAGATCAAGCAGGGGTTCGAGCCGCCCACCTTCAGCGGCTGGTTCCTGGGCTGGGACAACGAGTACTGGAGCACCGACCCCCTGGAGCGCGCCATGGCCGAGCTCGAGATGTGAACTCTGACCCGCCCCAGCCCCGGCCCCGCACCCTGCCTCACCCCACCGGGTTCTGCCACAGACTCAAAGGGGATAGGGTTTCAACCCCTCCTGCACTTCTCCAGTGTCAAAGGGCTTAAACTGCTTCTTTTTTTTTTTTTTTAAGCTGTGTGTTTAAAAAAGAAAAGAAAAAAAAGCCAAGTACTTTTAGTTGACTTTTTTTCAGCCCAAGGGGCTTGGTAGACTAGGCGTGTCAGGGCTGTCAAACTCCAGTCCTGGAGGGCTAGTGTCTGCAGGTTTTCCATCAGCAGCCAATTAAGGCCTTGAGAACAAGGTGTGTGGATGATTTAACCAATCAACATCTTAGATGAACCACTGTACATAAAACCAGCAGACTCTGTGGCCCACCAGTACTGGATTTTGACACCTGTGGTTAGGACAATTCAGAGGGTGGTCAAAGTTTGATATCGGCAAGGAATTCTGAGGGTCTTGTCGCTTTTAGCAAAGGAAAGTTAATTTGGAAATCTCATCCTCATAAAAAGACATCCTGCACATCTGCGTTAGCCAAGCAGGATTTTAGCCTTTTATATTCTGAAAACCCTTTTAAAAGTGATCAATATTAAATCGTGAAGTACATAATCATATGTGGTATTGTATTTCGCAATTCTTGTTTTTTCCACTTAAGTAGAATCATTGTCCAATGTCAAGCAGTTCTTTATTCATCGGAATATCCGAAGGACCGTAAATTAGTTGCATTTACGTTATGGCACAAAAGTCTACCCAAGGTCAGGCATGGCTAAGAATACAGACTCAAATGGCTAAGTGAATTATCCATTCACTCAGTGAGGTCGTAGAATTAGCTCTGATGTTGATGTTGCAGAAATGCAGCATTGACGAGAGACTGAAGAAAAGATGACCGCATTTGACTCTGGTGTCCCGAAACACGCAGGCTTTCAACATAATTTCCGTTTGCACAGCTTGTTGGATGCTTCTCATTGGGAAAGGCCCAAAGCGGCCACTGTAAAGCCAGCTGTTCGTGATAGAGCGTGCCAGTCAGATCATTTTTTCACTGGTGACGAAGGGCCAGATTATTTCATCGTCCCAAAGTTGCCAGTTACCAAGTTGCCATTTTTTGCTTAATGCCACGTTTATTAGAGACCAGATAAAGGTTGTTATGGGCACTCGGCTTCGCATCACAGCTTGTGTACCGGTGTAATACCGTTGTGTATTTATTGGGACTGTATCCTTTGCTTACTTCTTTCCTTCATAAACCAATACAAAAACTTGGAACACCATATTTCTCTGTTATCTTTTCTTTCAAATCATGGGATCACCAACAATTCAAACATGTTGGGAGCTCTACGTGTATTCGCAAATGTGTGAACTCTGCAAATGTGAATGTTAATTAATTGGGTGACAAATGAAACCGTACGTTTGCAAGCAAAGCAAAATCTTGGACAGAAATGTCTCTCATACATATTTTTTATTGATAAATTGAACATCGGCTGAAGCTGAAAAAACCATAGGATATAAGTAGCACATTACTGAGTTTTCAGTTATAGAATTACAAACATATAACACAAAAATGTCTGACAATACTCAGAACATCATTAAAAAAATTGAAAATTAAAGATAAGGGTATGCATTATGTGTTCAATGGCTTAACAGCTTAACGCCTGTTTCAGGACAGTAGTTTATTGAAGTGTGTTTAATATTTCACAAGTAAAGAGGAGTCAATCGTAACATGAATTTATCCATCGAAACATTTTTTTTTTTTTTTTTTTACCGAAATCTTTGGTATGGCACCCATGATATAATGATGATGCTAATCGGTGCAGCTCATGGGTAAATTCAGTCGGAAATATTGGTTTTCACTTTTGATAACGGGGCCAATACCAGCCATCTCCAATTTCAATATAAAACATATAATTATGTTAAAATGTAAAAATGTTAAATTCAACCTAAAATTTACATTACCGTAAAAAATATGTTTTTGTCACAAATAAAAACTTGAAAGGCATAGCATATCAAATTATGATCACATGTAGAAATACAAATGAAATGTAACAAATGTTATAACGGAAATGGCTTAAGGCTTTTCGAGTCATTCCGATTGTTAGATTGCTTTTTCAACAATATGCTCATCTCTGGCTGAATTTAACAAAACGCAGGTCAAAACCACCAGTCATTCATAACCAGCCACCTGAAAACGCTTGCTCACAAACACACACACACACACATATACGCTCACACACACTCACAATGCCATTCGCTAGATTCATGACAAAACAGAAATCTCTTTCAAAGCCTCCAAATGAAATTCAGTCCTTTCAGTCCCAAGAGTGCCATATGGCAGTCAAACGCAACAACCCCAAGTACTAGTTCAAACAATCAAAATGACTGCTATGCGATTGTTCTGAGCCCCTAAAACCATACTAAGTTCTCTCAACTTTCACAATTCTCTCCACCAAAGCCCAAAGCCCTTGGGATTTGGCTGGAGCCACTGGGGCTTGGGACTGACGACACGTCAAACCGAACAGAACTCTTCAGTACGTAACCCTACATACCATCAGACACAGGACGACTCTTCAGTAACGAACCCTACACACCATGAGAGACAGAAGGCACATTCCTGTTGATCCCAGGTCAGTGGCCCAGACTCCAAAACACTGGTCAATACCATCACACGTTCTTTACCAGCCACCTGAAAATGCTTACACACACACACACACACACACACACACACACACACACACACACACACACACACACACACACACACACACACACACACACACACACACACACACACACACACACACACACACACACACACACACACACACAAAGCCGAACGCTATGCTCATGACAAAACGGACATCCCTTTCAAAGCCTCCAAATGAAATGTAACCGGAACGGGCTCTTTCAGTAGCTACCCTACATGCGTGCAGGCCCCGCTGACCCCAGGTCAGTGCCCCACGGGCTGGCCGCGCCCGGCTCAGTGCTTCATGAAGCCCTGGATCATGTCGATGGGCAGGGGGAAGATGATGGTGGAGTTCTTCTCGGCTGCGATGGTGTTGAGGGTCTGCAGGTAGCGCAGCTGGAGGGCGGAGGGCGACTCAGCGATCACCATGGAGGCCTCCTTCAGGGCCCGCGAGGCGTTCATCTCCCCCTCCGCCGCGATCACCTGGAGGGGGCGAGGTGAGGAGGGGAAGGTGAGAACGAACAGGTAAAAATGTACTGCACTGCAGGGTGGGTCGTGGCAGCCATTTTCAGGCTCGAATCCTCACCACAGATAAGACGCATGGGAGGTTTATGTGGCCAGGCTAGATACCTGGGTACTTGCATACTCTGTGGAAACCTGCTATGGCACCTTCAATAGCCAGTGAGTCAAGACCGTATCAAACGGCAACATTCCCAGTAAAGCTTCCTGATCACTGTACTTGGGCCTGAGTATTTTTCTACCTGTTCCAGAGGAAACACTGCCCCCTATTGGCCCAATAAAACAACTTCTATCAATATCCTATACAAATATGACATTTCAATTCAGACAAATCAGGAAATTAATTTAAAAATATTTTTAATTATTTTCCAGGACATTTTATGGGGGCAACACCTGTCATATGTACACAGGGATGGTGGGATCATGGTAGCAGACAGGGGCTGGGGGGGGGGGGGGGGGGGGGGGGGGGAAGTACCTTAGCTAGGGCTAGGGGGGGGGGAACGTACCTTAGCTAGGGCTAGGGGGGGGGGAACGTACCTTAGCTAGGGCTAGGGGGGGGGAACGTACCTTAGCTAGGGCTAGGGGGGGGGGGAACGTACCTTAGCTAGGGCTAGGGGGGGGGGAACGTACCTTAGCTAGGGCTAGGGGGGGGGGAACGTACCTTAGCTAGGGCTAGGGCTAGGGGGGGGAACGTACCTGGGCTAGGGCTAGGGCTAGGGCTAGGGCTAGGGGGGGGAACGTACCTTGGCTAGGGCTAGGGCTAGGGCTAGGGCTAGGGCTAGGGCTAGGGCTAGGGCTAGGGCTAGGGCTAGGGCTAGGGGGGGGGAACGTACCTTAGCTAGGGCGAGGGGGGGGTGGAACGTACCTTAGCTAGGGCTAGGGGGGGGGGGGAACGTACCTTAGCTAGGGCTAGGGGGGGGGGGGGAACGTACCTTAGCTAGGGCTAGGGGGGGGGGGGGAACGTACCTTAGCTAGGGCTAGGGGGGGGGGGGGAACGTACCTTAGCTAGGGCTGGGGGGGGGACGTACCTTAGCTAGGGCTGGGGGGGGACGTACCTTAGCTAGGGCCGGGGGGGGGACGTACCTTAGCTAGGGCCGGGGGGGGGACGTACCTTAGCTAGGGCTAGGGGGGAACGTACCTTAGCTAGGGCTAGGGGGGAACGTACCTTAGCGAGGGCTAGGGGGGAACGTACCTTAGCTAGGGCTAGGGGAGAACGTACCTTAGCCAGGGGGAACGTACCTTAGCCAGGGGGAACGTACCTTAGCCAGGGGGAACGTACCTTAGCCAGGGGGAACGTACCTTAGCCAGGGGGAACGTACTTTAGCCAGGGGGAACGTACTTTAGCCAGGGGGAACGTACTTTAGCCAGGGGGAACGTACTTTAGCCAGGGGGAACGTACTTTAGCCAGGGGGAACGTACTTTAGCCAGGGGGAACGTACCTTAGCTCGAGCTTCGCGGGAAGCCTCTGCTTCGGCCGCCATCGCTCTCTGAAGCTGCAGAGGAAGCTTCACGTCCTTGATCTCCACCCGCTCCACCTTGATGCCCCAGTCATCGGTGGCATCGTCCAAGGAGGACTGGAGAGAGAGAGAGGGAGGGACATGTATCATCCACCCAGCAGTCCTCTACCGAGTTTTCACCAGAGGAGAGAGAGAGAACTAGTAAGACGAAGAAAGACTGACAGAGGAGAGCGGCAGAAAGCGGATGCAAATTGAACCCGACAGAGAGGAAGAGAGGGCACAGTAAAGGGAGACACAAAGAGAGAGAAACAGGCGGAGATATTGGGTAAGATGAAACTGAGTTGGACCGCTGTCTGCTCCTGTGCGATGATGAGTCTTAAACGGGGAAGCAGTTTAAGCCAGAAGGATGTAGCGTGTAGCCGCAACTGGCAGAACGGGGCTGACTGGATGAGACAGGCCGACGACAGCGCTGTAGATCTACCCTCGAGGCTCATCAGGACGGCCACGGCCACAGCCACAGGCACTGGACAGGGGGCGATGTAGAGCCGGCGATGAGGACCTGAAGGTGAGCTCGGCTTTTCTGAGCTCAGCGTGGTGTAGCAGCGTGGTGTAGCAGCGTGGTGTAGCAGCGTGGTGTAGCAGCGTGGTGTAGCAGCGTGGTGTAGCAGCGTGGTGTAGCAGCGTGGTGTAGCAGCGTAGCGCAGCGGTCAGGGAACCGGGCTCGTAACTGCAGGGCTGCAGACAGGCCACTGCTGGGTGCCCTTGAGTGAGGCACTTAACACTTAACCGCAGAACATATCCAGCTGTGTGGCTGCACTGTATGTAACGCAGGGGTGTCCAATCTTATCCAGAAAGGGCCGGTGTGTGTGCAGGTTGTTGTTTTAGCACAGGACTAAGACAGCCGATTCTACTCATCAAGGTCTTGATTAAAGACCACGATTAGTTCATTAGTATAATCAGGTGCGTTACTGCTGGGTTAAAACAAAAACCGGCACCCACGCATAGTATAAGATTGGACACCTCTGATGTAAGGAAATGTGAGCCAGAGAGGAAGAGCAGAGAGAGGTCCAGCCTACAGGCCAAAATCTCTCGCACGCTTCATGGAGGAGCCGCATCGGCTTCCCTACAGCGCAGTCTCTGGCTTCAAACTGAACAACATGACGGCGCCGGTAAACTTGACTTCCATGGTTTCAAATTGCTTTTCACGAGCCCATGGACAGTCAGTGGATCACGTAGCAGACACGTGGTGCGTATTCTCACTACAGACTGTGGGTGGGAGTTGCCGTGGCACGGTACCTGCATGCTGTGGGCGATCTCCTCGCGGTCAGACAGGATCTCCGCCAGGTTCTTGGTCCCCAGCACGTTGCGCAGGGTGGTCTGGGCCAGCAGGCGTGTGGCAGCATCGGCGTTGGTGATGTTAGCCACCGCGAGCGTGGCGTTCTGCACGCGGTAGTACACCACCCCGTCCACACACACGGTCACCGAGTCCTTCGTCAGCACCTGGGGGAGGCAGCGTCACAGCTTACCCAACAATCTGTCTCCACACAGAGAAACGGACCAATCAGAGTCTACATACGAAGACACGGACCAATCGGTGTCTATGTTCAGAGGAACAGACCAATCAGAGCCTCCGTACAGAGAAACAGACCAATCAGAGCCTCTGTACAGAGAAACAGACCAATCAGAGTCTCCGTACAGAGAAATAGACCAATCAGAGCCTCCGTACAGAAAAACAGACTAATCAAAGCCTCTAAACCGACACAGACCAATCAGTCTCCGTAGAGAGAAACAGATGCTACTATTACAGATTGCTCTTTTCAGAACTTATGTATTCACTCAGCTTTTATTACACACACATGAATCAAATATGGCATGTTACCGTGCCTCAACCATACAGTTGATATTAGCAAGTGAGCTTTCCTTGCTTGTGATATTTGAACGCGTTTGATGGTGAACGGGTGATAAAAGGGACAGCCTTAAGTTATGTCCCTTTCCTGGCCAGAACAATGACCGGAACCTGCTGTGTCATGGAGACCAAGAGGATGCTGGGAGATGATGTCAGACCTCCTGTGGAGGGATGTCGAAGGTGATGGTGCGCATGTCCACATTGATGAAGCTGTCGGTGCAGGGAATGATGAAGAACAGACCTGTAACAGAGACAGGACACATACACACACGCATTATCACACTGCTTTATTAAACTAATAAAAACTGAGCAAGAATCATGAACTTAAGCCAGCTGCACGATACGATGTAGTCGTGTTAAAACAGTGGTGCAATGAAGTCACAGGATACAGCAGCCATCTTGTATTTTATATGAAACGCAAAACACATGAAATAGATGTTAAATGAGCCAATCAATGTGTGACACAAATCATCCAGTGGAGGCCTCACCCAATACCGGCATTTAGCCGCATGGTGTCTGATTTGCATCAGGAGAGGAGCGGGCTTGGTGAGGCGTCCACGTCCTTTTGACGCTCATGCTAGCGGATCAAAAATGTAAATCTGATGCAAATCAGGCATGAGAGTGAAACATGACCGCAGCAAACTAGGACCGTCAAAATGCAATTCTTGGGGGAAAAATAACCACATGAAAAATAACCACGTCGAACAAGAAAAGCAGCATTTCTCTAAATACCCTAGGTTTGCTCAACAGGCCACAGGGAGGGCCCTGCACTGACACAAACTTCAGCTGCTGCGCTTAGCCTCCATTCCAGGCACATTTACCCGGAATTCTGGGACACCGGCCAAGAGGAAACCGCCCCCTGGCAAGGCACGCACGGAAAATTCCACACACTCTCGATCACAGAAATAACAAAATGGCTGCCTATTGTTGAAACCAATACTACAAAATCCACTTAAGAGGACATACTGTATGGCAAAGAATGACTGAACTGCTTACAGATGTGAAAGTTTATGTGCTCAGAGACTTACGTTGAGTTACGTCTTTAGCATGCCATCGTTGACTACCCCAATCCGGGAACAAAGGGACCGGGAAACACTGGGATTAGTTTAGGGAAAGAATTCCACGGCTGCCTTCAGACCAGCAGAAGAACGTGGACTCCCTTCACAATAGCTGCAGGGTTGGCCTACACTTTGTTGGCATTAAAACAGCAATATAAAGTTGCACTATATTAAGCTACTCTTTGTAGACTAAGATGGATTGTGTTCCACTGGGTTGGTTTTCAGTTAGTTTCCATTGTAGGAGCACGCGGGACGCATACTAACAGCTTTGCTATGCATCATGGGAAATGGAGGCTGCCAGGAACAGGGTTTAGTTTCATCTAAAGCCTGTTCAGAAATATCTTTATTAAAAAAAGATAAATAGCTTAAAGCGAAGGAGTGTGGGGTGTGCATTAATCCCCCTACAAACTTTATCCCTCTTCCGATCTCCCTCCTTCTCCAATGCCATTTACTAGTAAGTGGTACATTTTGAAAGCAGATGAGGTCCAGACCCAACCCACACAATCCTGACTTGAAATGTGAGTCAATATATTTACTTGCATAAGTGAATAGATTTTTTATGGATGTGTAGTGGATACACCCCTCTGAGGTAATCTCTGGTTATTTCATCCATGAGCAGCCTCCTTTACAGTCCGTTGCAGGAGCCATCTGTAGAAGCTTTCAATGCTTGACTGGATCAACGAAAACTCGGCTTGTTAATGGAGTTAAAAATCAACAGGCCACACGTACACTTGCGGAGAGGATGTCAGGGTCTGACAAGGGGTAGGACCGTTTAATTTAGTAAACTAGTACTAAAGTACTAGCCCGCCAATTCCTCACCACATAGAAAAGTAAACAAAAATCTCAATCTTTTAAGCGTGTATGGCCTACACGTTGTGCTCACCAACCCTCCTGCGCACGCACGCACGCACGCACGCACGCACGCACGCACGCACGCACGCACGCACGCACGCACACCTTTCATCCCATTAAAGAGCTTTGTCACGCGGGCTAGCCGTGCGCTAAAGCAAACGGACTGCTGCTGAAAAAACGGGGTTTCACGGGAGTGACTGCCAGGGCGACTCAGCTTGCAATCATTAAAAGAAAACGGACAAAAGTCCCACCCCTAGTGCGGCCATTGAAACACGATTCCCAGATTCAACAGGCACGCATCTCACCCAGCGCAGTCAGGAACACAGAGCTTTCAAACGCTCGAAAGACGTTATTCTCATCCCTGCCTCCGCTAACGAGAGCTCCCGCTTCTGTTAATTAATGAAACTGGATGTAATTTCATCTGCACACAGATGTGTTAGTGCATTTCTCAGAGCAGAAAGGCGCAGCAAGCATTGTGGCCTGTGTGTCTCCACCACAAGGCACAGGCGGTTTAGAAACCGCTGCCTCTTCCTGTGTTATTAGCCAGAGAGTTCACATCTGTCTGATCATGAGACCCATGTAATTTCCTTTAGTAACCAGATAGAGTTGTTTTGCAATACAATATGCGTTTATTAAAGTTCTGCATCATGGCAAGCCTTTAGCCCTCTATGGTCCTAGCAGCATGAGACAGGAGTACCACAGCGACAGAATTAGACATCTTCACCGCAAAAATGTGAGAAATTACACTCACACATACCACTGGAGAACAGAAGATTTGTTTGTTTCTGGGTAAGAAAGTTCTCATGAGGAAGAAGCAGTGACATTGTCTGATGACGGTGGTAACAAATGCATAAATAAGTCGCACAAGTGGTAAGTGAACTGCATTTATAGCGCTTTTATCCAAAGCGCTGTACAATTGAACTTTCTCATTCACTCACACATTCACGGCGATACGCCCGTACAAGGCACCAATCTGCTTGACAGGAGCGATTGGGGGTCTTGCTCAGGGACGCTTCAACACACCCTGGGTCGGAGGATCGAGCCGGCAATTTTCCAACTGCCAGACGACCTCCCTTCCCTCCCGGGTTAAAGCCCTCGGATTAGGATTCACTTAAATGAAATCACGCAGGGCCACCGACGCCACTCTGTCGAGGCGCTCCAAACCCCGCCCACAGGTGACAGCGCAGAGTGTCGCACTGCGGAACCCTCGCAATCAGAGAGAGTGCACTGCAGAGGGGGGCGCCATGGCAACGGATGCGCCAGGATTCCATCGGGAACAGGCAATCAATCGGCTCCAATTTCCAACAGAAGACGGTGAAGGGGCGGGGCCTGGCGGGAGTCGCCGCGGAGACGGCCCCGGGCCTGCGCGTCTTAAAGTCTCCAGTTAAGGCGATTAGCGAGAGCACTGTGGTCTACTTCCAGGAAGACAGCCTATGAATTTAATCTCGCTAATTGCAACCAGACTGACATAATGATGCGGGGCTGAATATAGCATTTAAAAAGCTCCATGGATAGATCTTTTTGAACAAAACAAAATAAAAATCACTATTATTTTGGATAGTGTTGATGTACATATGCAGTGGATGAGTGTGCGCAGGGACGTGTGTGAGTGCAGGCACGTGTGTATGAGCATGGGCGCAGGCATCTGTGCGTGTATGAGTGTGCATGCAGGCACGTGTCTGTGTGTAGGTACGGGTGTGTGTGCGTGTGTAGGTACGGGTGTGTGTGTGCGTGTGTAGGTACGGGTGTGTGTGTGCGTGTGTAGGTACGTGTGTGTGTGTGTGTGTGTGTGCGCGTAGATACGGGTGTGTGTGTGTGCACATAGATACGGGTGTGTGTGTGTGGATACAGGTGTGGGTGTGGGTGTGTGTGTGTGTGTGTGCTAGTGTCGTACCTGGTCCCTTAGCGCCTCCCTTGAGGATTCGTCCGAGCCGGAAGATGATAGCCCGCTCGTACTCCTTCACAATCTGCAAAAAACAAACAGATCAGCCTCATGACCAGGAAGACCCACAACAGATCAGCCCTACGACCAGGAAGACCCACAACAGATCAGCCCTACGACCAGGAAGACCCACAACAGATCAGCCCCACGACCAGGAAGACCCATAACAGATCAGCCTCATGACCAGGAAGACCCACAACAGATCAGCCCTACGACCAGGAAGACCCACAACAGATCAGGCCTACGACCAGGAAGACCCACAACAGATCAGCCCCACGACCAGGAAGACCCATAACGGATCAGCCTCATGACCAGGAAGACCCACAACAGATCAGCCCTACGACCAGGAAGACCTATAACGGATCAGCTCCACGACCAGGAAGACCCACAATGGATCAGCCTCATGACCAGCAAGACCCAGAACAGATCAGCCCTACAACCAGGAAGACCCAGAACAGATCAGCCCTACAACCAGGAAGACCCACAATGGATCAGCCTCATAACCAGGAAGACCCACAACAGATCAGCCCTACAACCAGGAAGACCCACAATGGATCAGCCTCATAACCAGGAAGACCCATCCCTGACCAATGCTACTCATGCACACCTACAACGTATGCGGTCCTCCTTCAACTGATCAGTCTAAGCAAGGCCAAGCGCGACTAACTCCCTCACTCACCAACGCTGAAGTCTGAGTCTCTGCCAGGGAGCTGGAGTGTAAACAGATAATCTAAATGTGCTCACACATGTGAGCACAGGTCAATATAATTACTCTCCAGCAGGCACAGGAGGAGTATTCATGAATACCACGCTATTTAAGGATGTGAAACTCGATACTCTCATACCACACAACACGCTGGCAGTGTGCTGCTGTGTGCTTTAGCTATGATATCCCTGCCAGGCGTTTGTTGAGTTTTGTTTTTGTATGTGAACGTTTTGCTAACGCTACCTTAATTACAGTGCTTATAGGTCACATCAGCATTAAGGGTTAGCTATACGCTGGGCTCTATTGCACTCACCTCACCCTGAGAGGGGAAGGGCTCGGAGAGGACAATAGCAAGGACAACAAAGAAATCCAATCTAAAGCAATCAAACCTAAGTCACGATAAGATGGCTTTTGAACTGGCACATTACATTAAAAACACCACAGGACCACATGCCCCTGTTGCTAACGGTTACTCTCTCCCTCAGTCTTCTTCTTTGCTGTCCACAGGGAGTGCAGTCAGCACCCATCCCAACGGCCAGGTCCTCCAAGATCGAGATAAACATTTCTACAGCAGAGGTCTACGTTCCTTAGAAACTCTATCGCCACAACCTTCAGAAGTCAAATTCAAGGATTTTCAAGGGCCATTTTCAAAGAGCTTGCAGCTGCAGAAATATTTTATTAATTTTCTATTCATTATTATAACACTCATTACAGACACAAAGTCAAGCACTTTCCCAAAACTTGAAAAGAGCACAATTTTAAGCAACCATGGAAACCCAGATACATTTTCAAACAAAAACAATAAAAGTGAGTTGATTATCTGGGATTTTTCCTCAAATAACCAATGATGAATTTAACTTCATTTCAGGTGCTCTTTTATACCAGTGTCTCAATCGGGTCATGGGAATCCACCGATGTCAAAGCCGCTCACTCTCTTGAAGGTTGTAGGAAATGTATTCTACCATAATTGTGTGGCTAAACTTAACAACGCAGGTTTGGCAATTTCCATTTTACACAGATGGGTTCGGGTTTCTACTCTCAGCAAATGGGACCGAACTGATTTCACCCATCAGTCTTTCATTAAATCAACTTCAACATCTTTCAATTGGAACCATTTGCAATATAGTACACACAGCTCCGTAAATGAAAGCCAAAGCTGAGTCTGACGTAATGGAATTGTTTATGACATTTATTTCTTAGGCCGTACATAGCCATTTCTGGCATAATGTGGCTTTAAGAGGGTAAATCATCCTTCAGCTGACATAAAAAGCCAAGTTTAATGAAGAATAGGGCCGGCTTCGGACAGATTAAACTTAGTCCTGGACTAAAATGAGTTTTGTTCCGAGAATCTCAAAATTAACTCCTTGCTTCCTTTCCTGGTGTCCGTACCTAGCTCCTAACTCCAGCCATGGGAGGACGCAAAAAAAGGAAGCCAGAAATGGTGCAAGGATGGAGGAATCAAGGAAATAAGTGTATTAGGTGAGGAATGTCCTTGCTCTTTCAAGTGTGAAACCACGCCAATTACAGATGGGGAGAGGTGGATGCACAGGTTTTGATCCAAAATCCAACCAAAAAAAGATTGTTTCCTTGCTCAAGAATCTTTTTGAAGCCACTTAGCTCCTGGCTAGGAGCATTGAACGGTTTGGACCATCCTAAACTGAATTCCCGGTCAGTCGAGAAACAAGAAGACAAGGCAATTGGAATGAGCTCTAGGACTGGGCATAATCGGTGTTGGTGAAACCGGCCCTTGGCGTCTCATTAACAACAATTAGCAGCTCATTACTCAAGAGCTTGTTACTATGACTGAGCACCAACATATACAGTGGGTCCCTTGCTGACATATAATGAGACTAAAGTTTCACAACACCATAACTGAGCTGGTTCAGTCCAAACAGCCCACTTTAAACCTCTCGTCTTTTTAAAACTACCACACCCAATGCCTTGGCGGGACACCTTGCGTGAAAAGGCAAAACCGAGCCGAATGCATCTGCCAAACAAGACCTGATACAATGACACCACAGATTTCACACCCCTTCCACTGAGAAATACAGTGCGTCTGCAGCTCCATAACAAAGTGCTAATTCACGCAGTGAGACTCAGAGCGCGTGACCAGAATCAGTGGAGAGGATGAGGGAGCAAGACAGTAGTCACGAAGCTGGCTAACTGATGAAGGTGGACTTCTGCACTGAGTAAAACCTGGAACAGCTGTTTTCACTTCAGTCCATGTACCATTTTTGAAGGGGTTCCCGGTTTTACTCGGTGAAGAAGTCAAGCTTAATGAGTTACTCTGGGGCAGTGTACGAAACAGCCTCCTAACTACTGTGTCCTCGAAACGTGTTGTTTGTATACAGTATGTCTACTAAACATACTGCCCGCTGCCTACCTGAAAACAGAGGTTTTCCAAGTTGATCTACACTGGATGATAAAGTTGTGAAATTGTCCAGAAATGTAGTGCACTTAAATCTAGAGGTTGAGGAAAACTTTGATACAGCATAGTATCTGTGATACAGTATCAATACAGTGGTGGCAACTATCGATATTTCATTTAAATACATATTTGAGTTGATACAGTATATGGTTGATTCCCATTTAATGATTTTCTTGCAATACATAGCGTACCGCAGAATCACCTGTATCGTAGGCAAAGCATCATGGCACATACATTGTCTATTTGTCTATTTGGAAGCACACCTTTCAAAAAGAAAACCATACTTTTTGGAGGTCTCAGAGGAAGAGGCAGAGCTATCTTTGGGTCTAATAAAGTGAATAAATCTGAGAGGAATCTGAGTGTGAGGACTGTGAGGACACAGTATTTAAGAGGCCGTTTTGGGCGTGGCCACACTCAGCAAAACCCTGGAAGTATGTACATCCCCCGGAGATTTTAAGTACACTACATTTTGTGACAATTTCATTTTCTTAACAATCTCATCCAATGCACTCAATAGTTGTCAAGTAAGCAGTTTCAGACATGACCTATGAGCGTAGTCCCAGTATGGGACTGGAGGGCAAAGGTCTAAGCGCCTATGCAGGATCTGGCAAATGCCTCGATGATGGAGAACACCAGCTGGGGACGGCTCTGCACCCAGAGCACCAGAGCCAATCAGATTCTCTCAATCTCTATAAGGTGTGAATGATCACTGATAAACACCACAGCACGCATATTGACCCAGATGCTGAATTCAGGGTTCAGACAGAAAAGCCCATAAGGCAGCAGGACTGGGAAGGATGGCTCTCATCTTGCCTTCTTCAGTGTTATCCATAGTTTATTTGCAATGGTTGAACCACTGATGTAAGTTAGCCAACAAGCTAACTCAACTAGTTATGCTTAAACAGAGCATAAACAGATGTGATCCCAGCGAGCGATGCTAGGAAGTAGGTATCGTTACCAGCTTAAAATTAGCGTCAGACCAACGCCTCTGCTTAGACGCAACAGCTCTAATACGTCTTTTGAACCACCCCACGGGGCAGTGGGGCGTGAGCACAGGGGTGGTAGCACCCCTTCAGAAACAAAAACATGTACCGTTACCAAGCCGACGATGAAGAAAATACATTGCTTGCACTGTTCATGTTATTTGTTACTGTAAACATGTATAGACTACTGCAATTAAAACAGAATGAAACCGATATCAAGGGGAGGGCGGCTGTCCCTGGTCTTCCAGAGGGAGGGGGAGGTACCTTGATGCACATCCAGATGGAGATGGGAAAGGTGACGATCACCAGGAGCATGGAGATCCCCATCAGGCACCACCCGATCCCACCGACATCACTCTCCAGGTTCTCCAGCGCTGTGCAACGCAAAACGGACAAACCGGGAGAGTGTCAGCAAGAGCGTTAAAACGTCAGGCATCTCTCAACCGCGCGTGTCAACACCCCAAATGGAATGTCCTCATTTCAACCACACTTTAAAAAGAAAAAAATTTGGTTAGTACACACTCATGGCAGTGTAAAGACAAGACCAGAGCAGAGCAAAAAAAGTTTCATTTTCAATCAACGGATGCAAGCCAGTCTCTCAACACTATTTTTGCATATCCTGTCCCGATTGCTGAAGGTCAATGCCAGAGGCAAGAAAATACCAGAGCTCCCAGATCGGTTTGCCAGAGAAGAAAGAGGCGGCACTTACCATTAAATGTAGGGAGTGGAAAAATTCAGAGGAGAGGTTTTATAGTAAAAATTAATGGGGGTCAATGACAAATTGGGGGTTTTAAAAAGGAGGCATGAGGAACAAATTATGATAAAATTGCAATGAAAGATTTCATTTGTATAGGAGTTTGGAGTTTTTTTTAATTAATTTTAGGGGAATTAATTCAGACATCTGGCAACACTGCTCCTCGACGTTGCCACAGCAAATACTCCTACAAGCAGAAAATCCCTTTAACGCAGGGCCAGGTACACACACTACATTACAAATGTCAGTCTGTGGTCAAACAGGCTGAAACACTGCAGATACTTTATGGGGGGGGGGGGGGAGAGAAGCCTTTCACACATCCATGCTAACAAAATGGACCACCGCTCGTTGATTTTGTGTCACCAGATCAGATGAAGCCCAACCGTTCATTTCCCATTTAAGCTAACATTTCATGCACCTTCCTACCTGGGTCATGCTGCGGTTGGCGATATCTGGGTGAATCTACAGTGAGGTTAAAAGCAGGGAAAAGGCGTACATAAAGATAAAACCAAGAAAAAATACAGACAATATACACCGGTAGACACCATGCATGTTGCTTGGGGCTCGTGGTTTCAGGACAGCCAATTTATGGAAATTTGGCTAACCGAACACGTCTCCGTGCATTTGCATTTATAGAAATGCCAGGCTAAAAGCCAGGATAAAGCGTTTTTCCTAAGATTACATTTTCACACTGCAATGGATAACTTATTGACCACTTTGGACGTCTAGGCCTACTACTACGTTTTATTATTACTTTTTTATTCCCATATTAATTCGGAAGAGAATTGACTGTTTTGGCCAACAAAAACATTAATGTTATTTGTAGTGTGCTTGTTTTTCTGGGTAAAACTGATATCCAGAGAAATTTCAGCCGCATCCACCAGAGTTTTTGGCCTGCGCACTTACCCGGCTGATAGTGATAGTCTGAAATACCAACGTCCAGCGTAACGTTAGCAATAAACGTGTCGTCGATGTTGTGAGTGAACAATAACGTTAACGTTACATGCAATACAAATACTTCTTATAACCCAAGTCATATTTAACTTAGCTATCAATTTAGTTTCCAATAGTCATGTGGAAAGCAAATTTGTATTTGAATGTAACATTTCACAGCTAAAATAAGCAACTGGCAATAACTAGCCTAGCTAGATCGCGCTGCTATTAAGTTACGCAATAACTATCTTACAATGCTTGTTGGTGGGAGTGTACCTGCCTGTTTGAACAAGCGAGCAAGCTACCGTTACGCCACAAAATCTATGCCTATATCCAGGTAAAACAAGCAGACTGCTTGGCTAAATTATCAAATTCGCTCAGTTCACGGCAGCTTTCTGTCCCGTTTTAGACTCCACTGAAAATAGCTAGGCTATCGTTATCTGAAGCCAGGCCCGCTAAAAAAAGGCTTACCAGCCTGGTGCTGCCGTCTCTTCTCCGCTCTCATCTTGCTTTCTTCGGTGGCATCCATAGATAATTCGCGAAGGTTGAACCACTGATGTAAGTTAGCCAACAAGCTAACTCAAGTAGTTATGCTTAAACAGAGCACAAACAGATGTGATCCGAACGAGCGATGCTAGGTAGTAGGTATCGTAAAATCAACGTTTCAGACCACCACCTCTGCTTAGACGCGACAGCCCTAAGTCTTTTGAACCACCCCACGGGCCAGTGGGGCGTGCCGACGAGGGGCGGTAGCACCCCTTCACAAACAAAAACATGTACCGTTACCAAGCCGACTATGAACAAAGTACATGCAATCATTTTGCTTGCTCTGTTCATGTTATTTATTAGCTACTGTAAACATGTATAGACTACTGCCATTTTGACAATGAAACATTAGGTGACTATTGGCTAAATGTAACATTTTGGTCTTTAATTCCCCAATTTATATTCTCATAGTCTGAATATTTTAACTCATATACTACAACGTATTTATCATTCTATATAATCCTTTTCACATTATGAATTTTCTACATGTAAAATTCTCATGACATACCTTTCATTCAATAATACAACGCAGGAAACAGATTTCACTTCACACCTTAAACCAAGATAGCCTTTTGAACACACGCACATTTCCGTTAGCCAATGCGATGTAAACCGCAGTAAAATGTGTGCAGATAATCAGTTCATGTACTAGAACGACCAAATGCATCTGCATAATCGTAACTACACGAACTCACGCAGGTCTCCCTTTCAATAAGTAAACTGTTGAATGGCTGCCAATCCGCAGAAGTGAAGCAGATATGCAGTGAGTTCACCGAGATGTCACTGTCTTTATGCACTGTTAACACTGTGGTTTTCAAACTCGGTCCTGTGGGCCCCCTGTGTATGCTGGTTTTTGTTCCGACCATAATTGCAATTCCAGGTGATAATTTTTCTAAATTAGATGCTTGTCATGTTGTGGGATTATTTACCTTCTTAAAACTTAAAACATTAGGTCTGAAATTTCTATCCATCCAATGAACGACAAAAGGCCCATGTTCATATTGTGCTACATTGCAAACAATTACATAAAATGAGGTTAGAAAAAGAAGCATAGCTATTTCTGATGTGGATTAAGACAGTAAATAATTCCTCTAAACATTACATGATTATGGGAACGACTGACTTGCATTATCATCAAGTTTCTTCAAGTAGTTCACACTCAAAAAGTATGTTAAAATGAAAGCAGGTTTCAATGGAAGTCCAAGGCAAATGAATGTTGAATCATTTATCCCAAACCTCTGGATATTTGGGTACAGTCCTGTACAAATTAGATGAACACCGAACGACATAAGCAGCATTAAAAAGGCAGTCTTTCACTCATATTCAGGTTGAGACAGTTGAGGTCCATGCACAGTAGATAAAATGAACAGTTAAAACAATGCAGATTATTCAGACATGGAAGACCGCAGTCTTGCTTCATGAACCTATTGCAACAGAAAATATTTTACCTAATTACATAAACCCCAGATGAGTAAAATGAATGGATGCCATTGAAGTCGCCGGGGTAGCCGGTAACATAATGAGAGCCTGAAATCAGAGTTAGACACCATTTTGGCTTTGAGACATCTGCGAATGTTATTCCTGTTCTGTTAAAAAAGAACTGAAGGCAGTAGCTTCATATAAACACAGGGCTGGCTGAAAAACATTACATTAAAAACAAAGAATTGTTCATATTTTATTCTCTTATAAACTTAGGTGTGGGTCGTCTCCTCAGCATAATTTCTTCAGTGTAATCTCCATCCATCCATCCATGTGACTCTCCAATCAGCCTAACCTGCATGTCTTTGGACTGTGGGAGGAAACCGGAGTACTCGGAGGAAACCCACTGCACCATCCAGTGTAGTCTTCAAGTAAATTGTAAAATCAGAACTCAAGGCCAGTCAGCAGCACAAATCACCACATATGGACATTCTTTTATTTTGTTCCCAACTTCACCCCTACCCATGTTGCAGATATTTGTTTCATACTTTTAATTTCATACAAAACACTCAATTTCAGTTCCTTAAACTGCACTCTACTGCCATCAGTTGTTGAACCTGGGAACTATAAAAGAACCCCAGCTCCACAAATACGGTCATCTTTATAGTTCTGGGGAAACAACAAGTGCAGGAAATGACAACTAACCATTGAAAAAATATGACTTAATTTTGCCCTAAAGAAAGGCCTAGGAATCACAACGCATTTCAACGGTCATGTATCTTGAAAAACAGTCTTATGATCAAATACAACGCTGGCCTCGCATCAGTCTGTTAAGGGAGATGTAACACGCAGGTCACATCCGTCTGTTAAGGGAGATGTAACACGCAGGTCGCATCCGTCTGTTAAGGGAGATGTAACACACAGATCGCATCTGTCTGTTAAGGGAGATGTAACATGCAGGTCACATCCGTCTGTTAAGGGAGATGTAACACACAGGTCACATCCGTCTGTTAAGGGAGATGTAACACGCAGGTCGCATCTGTCTGTTAAGGGAGATGTAACACGCAGGTCACATCCGTCTGTTAAGGGAGATGTAACATGCAAGTCACATCCATCTGTTAAGGGAGATGTAACGTGCAGGTCACATCCGTCTGTTAAGGGAGATGTAACGTGCAGGTCGCATAAGGGGTAAAAGTAGCTTAGGAAGTTGGTTTGACTGGTGCCGTCTCTACTGCTCCGTACTGAGGTACTGCATAAGTGCATTGCGGACAGCAGTCCCCTCTGAATCATCTCCAGATGAGAGAGCATCTGCAGGCTGCTGCATCTCCTGGGTGTCCGGCTCCTCTGTGAAAGACTCTCCATTCTTTTCACAGAGATTGTGAAGCACACAACACGTCACAACCATGGCCCTGATCACGTCCACGTTGCAGTCGTTCCTCTTCATCAGACAGCGCCATCTCCCTCTCAATCTCCCGAACGCATTTTCCACAACCGATCTCGCCAGCCCGATTTTGGAGTTGAAGCGTTTCTGCCCGTCGTCCAGGGCGCCTGTGTCCTCAAACGGCTTCATGACCCAACTCCGCAGAGGATAGGCAGAGTCGGCCACAACGTAGTACCCCACACCTTCACCGCAGAGCCTCCGTCTGCGGCTGGAGAACAGGGCGCCGTCGTTAGCTAATGTCCACAGGCCGGACTGCCTTAGCACGTTAGCATCGCTCACGCTGCCGGGGAGTCCCGCGCAGACGTTCCAAAATAGCCCGTTAGCATCGACCGCCGCTTGCAGGACGACAGAATGCCAGTGTCTGGAATTTAAGTAATGGTGGTGGAAGTCTTTCGGAGCGATGATCGGGATGTGGGAGCTGTCGACGGCCCCCACGCACTGCGGCACTCCCCATTTCCGCTGGAAGAGAGCCGCCATTTCCTCCAGCTCCTCCGCGTTAGGCTCGGGGATGGCTTCAGGCAGGACTATCTGGTTCACCGCCTGGCAAAATTCATGCAGACACCTGCAGACTGTGGTGACGCCTACCCCAAAGAGATGCCCCACAGTTCGGTAGTCAGAACTGGTGGCCAGCTTCCAGAGGGCGATGCCCACCCTCTTCTGCAGAGGCACGCACAGCCGCAGGGCTGTGTCCCTGCGCTCGATCGCCGGCCTCACTCTGTCACAGAGGTGCTGGAACGTCGCTCTGGACACCCGGAAGCTTCTCTGCCACTGGGAGTCTGTGAAGTTGCACGCAACGTTGTCCCACCATTCCGAGGACCTCAGATGCTTCCATAACGCAACCTTTCTTCTCTGTTGAAAGTTTGCCATGAGCACAATCTGCAAAGCACAAATAAATTACTTTTTTTTACATTGCATTACAAGGCATTTAGCAGACGCTCTTACCCAGAGCGATGTACAACAAAGTGCAGATCAAACACAGGGACAAGTGTGAAGAGGACCCTAGAGGACAGCAGTTGGTTATATTAACCATTAACAGTGAACCTACAGAAATGTAAGTGTAAATGTCAATGGTCAAGGTGACTTCAACACGCCTTAAAATGCACACATTCATCAAAGTAGTTATTATTATGGCAACCAAGGTAAACGTCAGCACTCAGGCAGTGGATCCTCAAGGTGGTGTGTGCATGAAAACCCAGAGATGCTTTAACATTTCAGACATGAATGTCAATCATGACTGCAGTTTGAAAGCAATTCTCAAATGCTGTTAGCAACAAATATAGCTTTAAATTGAAATTATTCGTAATACGGTAATAATCACATCACGACTCAAGATTCAATAATTTATTACCATTTCAATAAAACATTTGATTGAACTTTGTCTCGGTGTGCACTCAGGTAGAGTAGAATCAGCAGCAGTAAATACAGATCAGAGACATAATACAAATCAGAGACATCAAACCTGCAGGGAGCATTCAGTTGAAAGAAAAACATAAAGTAACAATGCAAAGTACAAATACGCAACATCAGACACATACACATATAATAAAGCTGCAGGAGTGGCAATGCACTAAAAACAGCTAGAGATGTGCTCACTGCCTCAGGATAGGTGCGGTTGGGTATCTGACATGTGTAGGTAGTAAACAATGTGTCATGAATGGGGGGTTTCGAATATTATTTTATTATTTGTAAAGTGGCTCATTTTACATTAGTTGCGTGTTGAACCTAAATATGCACCCAACTAATCAGAAGTTCACTTAGACACCCGCGCATTATTCCTGAAATCTGCCTTCCCAAACACAACCAATAACTGACATTACGTTAAATGTGTTGATTAAATCTCTTACCCCATTTCTCCTTTGGAGACCACGGCGCAACACAGATACATGCTTCCGATTTGCATTTCTGACTACCGCTAGCGGTCGGTCTGTCTCCTCGATTCTCCTCGCGCGGACAGCTTGTCGTCTCTTATATGAATCCAGCACTGACTGTAAACACAGATTCATATAAACAAGTAGCGCTTCACATTCATCTGAGTCATCCGCCATTGTTGACTCTTCTTTATCGGGATTTGAAAAGTTACTTTGGTTAGGTTGCACGCCACCTGGTGTGGTGGAGTGTGGAGACGATATGAGGAATAATTTTAAAGCTATCGACATTCCGAGCCTGGGAGTTGTATATCGCTACATCAACCGCACCAACCTGCAAGAACCGGCGGCGCCTAATTGTGTCAGCTGTCGGCACCGCAAAGCCCTCAAAACGATACAGCAAAAAAACAAATCTAAGCAGAAAAAAAAAAATTCTGTCTGCAAAGCAGCCAAAAGACGAGTGAAGAGCAGAGAAAGTAAAATTGGACCCGTGTCATAAAAAACGTTTTGCAAAGTCGTTTCGGTGCTTCATAACACTACTAGGAACACTAATTTAATTATCCAGACATCACGGAACGTCCGGGAGTCTCCCGGAATTTGTCACATGTTCCCTGATACCCGCCAGTGGCCGAAATATCCCGCAAATCTGCATTCTGCACCACTGGCATAAGTGAAGATTAGAAATGTGCATTATCCTGTCCTGGTGCAGTGGGTAGCACTGCTGCCTCACAGCAAGGAGGTCCTGGGTTCGAATCCCCGTCGGCCGGGGCCTCTCTGTGCGGAGTTTGCATGTTCTCCCCGTGTCTGCGTGGGTTTCCTCCGGGTACTCCGGTTTCCTCCCACAGTCCAAAGACATGCAGGTTAGGCTGATTGGAGAGTCTAAATTGCCCATAGGTATGAGTGTGTGAGTGAATGGTGTGTGTGCCCTGTGATGGACTGGCGACCTGTCCAGGGTGTGTTCCTGCCTTTCGCCCAATGTGTGCTGGGATGGGCTCCAGCCCCCTGCGACCCTGTTCAGGATAAGCGGGTTCAGATAATGGATGGATGGATGGATTATCCTGTCCCGATTTAACGAACGGAAAAGTGCCGGACTCCCCCATGTCGCTAATTTGTTGGGACTAAACAACATGGATCCATCCCGCCTTGTGTGAGCAGTGCAGGGTGGTGGTGTAATGGTGTGGGAGAAGTTTTCTTGCCACAGCATTGCGAAGCATTGTTGCTGACCATGTGCACCCCTTCATGGCCACAGTCCACTCTTTATCAAACGGATAATTCCAGCATGATAATGCACCATGTCATAAATCACACATAATCTGACTTCAGTTTACTCCACTGGCCTGCTCTCGTCCCCAGATCTCAATCCAATAGGACACCATTAGTAAGAGCTGGAAGAGGAGGTTCTCAGACACAAAAACCCACAGACACTGCAACCCCCTGGGAAAAACAGTGCTGGATGGTGCTGGGGTGACATTGGCTCAGGTGGTAAGAGCAGTCATTTGGCAGTCGGAGGGTTGCCGGTTTGATTCCACCCTGGGTGTGTTGAAGTGCCCCTGAGCAAGATACTTAACCCCTAAATGCTCATGACAAGCTGGTTGGTGCCTTGCATGGCATGCTGCTGCAGTCACCCTTGGTGTGTGAGTGTGTGTATGAATGGGTGACAGTTGTACAGTGCCTTGGATAAAGGTGCTATATAAACTCCAACCATTTACCATCCAATTCAACATAAAACAATCCAACACTAATGAAAGTGTTGACTGGCATTGACAATCAGTGCTGTTCTCTACACTGCCCCCTGCTGTCAACCTAGGGCTTTGGCTCTTTCTGCACCTAATTTGATGCCAACCTTCTTTCTTTCATTTCCACCCTACTTGGGATGGAATCCATTATAATCAGCCTTGCAGGCTAAGCATTGAGCACATGTGCATTATGCAATTCTTAGTGAAGGAGTTTATTTTGCTTTATGGGCCCAAGAAGAATGTGGTGGGGTGGGGTTTAGTACATGTTTAGTACATTTAGTACGTGGGGTGGGGTTTAGTACATGAATTAAGTTGTTTGCTTCCTCTGCCAGAGAACAAGTGAGATCCCCTAAAAACAGGGGATAATTTCACATATAGTAGCTTTAAATCCTGTAACAACACCAGTCAGAACCATGAAGACTAACTGCCAGCTCTGAGCATTCGGTAACGCTTGCTAATTGCCGATTGTTGTACTGTAAGATTCAAACGGACATAGCCGGTAGCCTGCACTGTGGTAAAAGGAGAGACCATTTAATGCCATGGCTACCAGTTGCTAAGGAACGCGGATTAGAACTTCTTACTCTGGGGAGTAATGCGGCTGCTTTAGATCTGTTCTCCAGCGCCGTGCGGTGCAGTATCAAGGCCAGTGCAAGCGTGATTTATGTAGGGCAGATTGTTCGTGGTGGTATTTACACAACCAGGGGGATTGAAAAGGCCCCTACCCCAATAATTTGCATCGTGCATGAGCAATGCTGCTTCGCGATGCCTCAAATAACCGTAAAACTCTGAATGAAGACGCAGCAGCGTGCGATGGCATTTGTCGTCTCTCTTGTACATTTTATGAACAATCGGTTGATGTGTAGTACTTTTATTTGTGGGTTTGTTTGTTCGTGCTTGTTTCTACACTAGTTTTTCACTTGTGGCATTTGAGTCGTGTGTGTTTGTGGGCTCGAGTATGACTCCTCAGTGTGAGACAGATTTCCCTAAACGGCAACTTCTTTTCTCTCACCTCAGTGAAAACGCCGGCGTTCCTTTTATAACTTGTTCTATTTATGCATGCCGCTGCTCAGCAGAATAATTTTGAACGTTCGCAGTTAAAAGCTGCACTCAGAACTTTTATTACCAACGCAGAGCTGAAAACTGCTGATGCCTTGCTGCACGTTGGAACACAATACCGCCAGTGTTTTCCAAAGCCCGCTTAACCCTTTGGAAGTAATTCCAGAAACCAAACCAGAACTCTATGTCGCTCCGACCCCGCCAGAGTTCCAAGAACTACTTAAAGATTTCCTTTGATGGAACCTTTTGAATATTCATGAGCCAGCTGGGCTTTTATTTCTAAAGAAAAAAAACATATTTCAGTTTGGAGCAATTACAACAGTACAGTGCCATGTGTGTTCACCATGAGCAGAACAACTCTGTTGGTACACAAAATGTTCTCTCAGTGTTACTGGAATGTTTTGTCACTGTTATAACTATATTGCAGCAACATTGTGAGAACGGTTTGTGTTAGCTGGGCTGCAGCTAACACATGCATAAGGAGATGCTGGGACTCTGTGGCAGGTGGTGTGATCATGGTACGCAGTGCTTTGGTCACAGAATGTGCGTGAGACATACCTCGGCTCCAGTCAACACTGCCCTGCAATGGCATCACATGCTTGAGCTTCGGACGCCTCATCGACGCGCCACGTCATCATAAAAGTTGGATTAGGTTCCCAAACTTTTCAAATAAATCTCAAGAATAACCACCCTGTGTGGCTGAGAATTCCGCCTCTATAAAACGGTTACACGTCTAAATCGCGATTGTTATTTAATGGCTCCCTGTCCTAGTCCTGTGACTATTAATTACAAAGCGTTGCCAAGTATGCACAAACCAGGAAATGTTTGTTTTTTATGACGGTCTAAAAAGATTATGAAATGTAGAACCATAAATAAAATATTCTTAACGGGGGAAATGTATAACCATCATTTACCTGCATATTGGTTCAACAAGCCCTGAAAAAGCCGTGAAACCTTTGCTGCATTTAACTCAAATCCATTTACTACTGAAAGAATTTGGGTGAAGTCAGGTAAATTGGGCCATCAGTTAAAATGGGTCAGATAAGGTTGGGGTGTCTTAGCGCTTTAAGACTTTAAGATTTAATAGGCAATCGCTGCAAAGAATCTCTAACTGTTGCCACAACAGTATTTGACATGTAGAAACTGATTTGATTGGTCTCACGTTGCTAAAGATGGCGGGTTAACGTTCGATACGGAGACTGGTGAGAAAATGGCATGCTGAATGCCCTGACATGTTAAGTTTTAGCTTTCAATGTTTTTAGCTTTTCAAGGTTGATATATGAATAAAAACAAATAAACATCTAGAAGTACATTTTCATGATTAGGGTCTTGATCGTCTCTTTCAAAATTGTTTTGACTAAATGTTGCTAAATAAACTAGATGTTTTTATTAAATGCATTTTTTGTAACTGGCCCATTATATCTTAATGTGTTAGATAAAATTAGCCGGTAATTTTAATTAAAATGGGCTACCTGCTGCATTGACTTTCAACAGATATTTTGATGGTTCCTCTTATTGAAACCTATTCAAATATTATTGAAAATATTCAAGACTGGATATATCATAGTCATATTGAGTAGACATAGCACCTTTATAAAGAAATGTACATACACACACAAACTCGCACACAGCATGCATACACAGTCACATGCATACTCCCACATACATGCATATACACATACACACACTCATAAATAGATTTTACCTGATCACAGTAGCTTTTCTTAGAGGGGAACACTGAAATAGCTCTAAGACTAAAGCATTTGTTTTTCATTACATAATTCCAACACAGAATGATAGAGGAGACCTGGCTTAATAAATAAGAAACATATTTGCTATTTATTATATTATAGCTATTTTTATGGTGTGAAAGACGATTAGCCAAAAAGTGGTAGAAGTTACCTGACTTCACCCTATATATCCCCATTCTTCCCTATGATGGCAGGTCATGTTACAGGTCTATGTAATTACTATCATTATTATTTGTGACACTGGTATGAACATTTTATTATGCACATTTTGTCTTGATAACTTTATCTGCTAAAAGTATAAATGTACACGTGGACTAGGACTCCATCTCAGATCCCCTGGGGTCTGCTGAAGCCCTATCTGGAAGCCCCTCGACTATAGCAGGGAACCCCAAACGCTCCAACTCCCATCATGCCTCTCCGTGGGCATGGGCGCCTCGCGGACATTTCGTTCCACCGACGGCCCGTTTCCATGGTGAGCGCAAATGGGACAGCTGTGCTATCCGAGTCGCCTGGCTGCTGCAGCTTTAACGCGGCTTTGGCGAGCTTTTCGCAGGGCCGCTGTGAAACAATCGGGCCGTTATTATACGGGGCGGGTTTGTCCTTGAAAATAATCCACAGTTAAACATGGAGTCGCAAGAGAGGAGCTCTGCGGTTCGCCACGAGACGCGCGGCAGCGGCGAGCGAGCCCAGGAGGAGTGGAGAAATTGAAGTTCTCGCACTTTTTAGGGACTTTGGTTTATTAAGTTAAATGTCAAGGCTTTAATGTCCCGCAGCGTCTGTCCACGCCAGAGCAACCGAAATGAAAAAGTGACAGCTATATACAGTAAGACCTCATGCTGTTCCCGAAGTGCTTGGTAGGGTGCCACACGGAATCGGTTGAGTGGAAATTGAGATATAGGCTATCTGAGGCTCTTTGCCTCCTAAATTGACAGCAGAGTTTTTTCACACGCACTAATCTGGCCTTAGGTGTGAGATACTTGGGATGCACTGTGGATGGTCCGGGGCCTTCCGAGTCTCTGTCAATCATGTAATCAAGATAAATACATGGATCATGAAAATGTGAATTTACAAGGCAATAGAAATGACATGCCATAATGTTAAGTCTCAGAAGGTTTTACTACTGGCATTGCATGTCTCATAAGTGGCTCAGCTGGATAAACTTACACATGGCTGGACCCCTGTTGCGTTCATCTGGGGGTTCTTAACCTAGGTCTTGCTGAGCTGCAGGTCCCCCGGTTATCATTGTTAATCGGCATTTAAATGATCAATTAAAGCCAGGTATTACACAGTTAACTCGCCTCACCTGAGCCCATGAGTCCAAACCAGCAGGCCAAATGGCCTTCCAGCTCAGGGTTGAGAACCCATGGCTTACTGTAGAAATTGCCGGACAATACAGTATTCTGGCAGGAGTAGGGTTGGTTCATGTTGCAGGATTATACCATGGCAGGGGTAAGGGGTGGGTTTATGTTGGCCAGGATCCTCAGATTTACCCTAGATTCCCCCCGGGTTGGTTATGGGTCGTAGGTTCAACTCCTAGGTGGGACAGTGCTGTTGTACTCTTTAGCGAGGTATTTAATAATAGCTTAATTGCTTCAATAAAAGCCTAAACTGTAAAAGTAATGTAATATTCCCTTAGGATAGTCATTGTGTTAGACGATCATTTGATGGCATTGTTCTCTTCCAGTGTAGCTCCATGGGTTGTATTGTTTTAGTAGTTATTGGCTTGAGGGGTGTGTGCTTCTCCAGAAGTCGTCTTTACAGGGGTGCGCATGACCCAGCAGTCGGTGCATGGATATGGATTCGGCAATTACAAATTAGCAGGGGGAAAAGGCGGTGCTGGTCATGATCGGGCAGCATAAGAATGGGTGTTTGCCTCAGAAGAGGGAGTAGTAAAATATAATATAAAGTTGTAGCAATATGCAGTGATGCTGATATAGAATAAAGACAGATGGACAGGTGTCTTTCTGCAGCATATCCAGTCAGGGCAGACACATGCGGACAAATGACATCTGTGAATGCCACACCCAATGCCGCTGACAAGTTTTTAAACTACATTACAGGGATCCCATTCAATTCATTCAGACAGTCTGGGTGAATGCCTAAACCAACTGAGACCTACAGGTCAATGCAATTCATGCCTCTACTGTTTTTTTGTTTGTTTGTTTTGTTGTTTTTTTTCAGGTTGGAGCAGAACATCAGACACTTTTCTGGAAATCCTGGAGGTCCGATTATCCTGGAATGGGAGGGGGGGAGGGAGCTAGTTTGGGAAGAGGCCCACTGGCCCCCTGCAGCATAATCCTGTTTTAATTAGGATAGGGAGCAGAGATGTGAGACCACCTCTGGATTAGTCACAGCACATTAACAAAGCACCAGGTTGACAAGTGCACAGTGGCTAGACGTTTCTGAAGGATGATATTATCTTAGAAATAATAATACAATATGAGAGATTGTTTTTAATGTCAATACCGAAGACAGCATACACCTGTATCTATGTGACGTGTGTCGAGGCCTGTAAATCTCGACGGTTAAAACAAGATGAAGAATTGTAACAAGTCTCACCAGACGAGGGCAGTATTGGTCTCTATCAGAAAAAACCGACCGACCTCGAACTGTAAATAGCGCAAGTGAAGACATTACGCTTTATAAATGTGGGGGGGGGGGGGAGAAAGACTAATGAACATTTGATTCTATTCTAATGTAAGGTAAGGTAAAAAAAAAAAAAGGGAAAAAAAGAAAAGAAAAGAAAAAACATAAATTATTATCACCAACGTGGCTATAAATCCAGACGCATTTCTCGCAACTAAAGCCTTTCTCGGGAGAGTTAGGCCTACACAGTGGTAGAAAAAGTATATATGTATATACCAAGCTATTCGTATTTGTCAAGCGGAACAAAATCAAAAGAACAATATCACAGAATCACTCTAATTTCGAATGTACGTTATCAATAAACGGACAAATAATTTCTGCCGTCGCTCATGAAGCGAGGAAGCGGTGAGGTCAGAAATAAAACTCTTCAGAGGTGGCTGGGCCTGTGCTCTGTACATAGCTGTGGTATTGCGTGACCCAGAAAGCGCTGCATTATATTATCCAAAAGCTAAAAATATCTTCCAGGGCGGAGGACGCCCATGTCTTAAACTGCCCCGCAAGCACGCAGGTACGGCGCTGAAACCTGTCCTTTTTTGCGCGAGCGCCCTTCCTATGCACCTGCTCTTAAAAGCAGAGAGTAGCCTATACGGTGCACCTTCGATCCGCTGCAGAGGGAGGGAGGCGTTAATATTTCCCACGGGGTGGAGTGTGATGCGGGGGCTTCTCCAATGATTGGAATCTCTTTTTTTTCATGGGTGAAGGAGGGCCGGAATGCAAAGTCTGACCTAGCGTTATAAGTCCATTTGCAAGTCCGCGCAATGTCTCCCCTGTGAAGCTAGGCTTATGGCAGGTAAGCTAAAAAGACAAAAATGATGAAAAGACTGAAGTCTCCGTGGAATGCGCTGTTATACCTGGGAATTTTATTTTTATGAAAGAGTATTGTTAAATGAAAATTGGTTCACAAGGAAAATAACGGGAAGTCAGCGACACTAAACCAAAGCGGTAGCGCACACGCAATCTCCTTGTACTCCTACAGTCCCCTCCAAAATATTGGAACAGCTAGGCCAATTCCTTTGTTTTTGCTATACAATGAAAAAGATGTACGTGAGATGAAAGATCTGAATTTAAGCTTTGATTTCCTGGTATTTGTTTTACCTAGATTTGTTAAACAACTTAGAACACATCACCTTTTGTATCAAACCACCCAATTTTTACATGAGCAAAAGTATTGGAACGTGTGACTGACAGGTGTTTCTTGTTACCCAGATGTGTCCTGTTAGATCGATTAGTAAAACAATAGTTCTGAATGTCTACGATTGGTTTTAGCCTTGGGCTTTGCCTGTGAAGACTGCATTTGTGTTAGAAAAGATAAACCAACATGAAGTGCTGTATTTGGGGGAAAGCAAGCCATTTTGAAGCTTAGAAAAGAGGGAAATCAATCAGAACCATTGCACAAGCATTGGGGATAGCTTGTGCAAAAACTTGGAATTTCCTGAAAAGGAAAGAAACCACTGGAAAACTGAGCAACAGACATCAAACAGGTCAACCAAAGGAACGAAAAATAACAGCAGTTGATGACAGAAACATTGTGAGAGCTGTGAAGAAAACCCCCAAAATATCAGTCAGTGACATCACAAACAATCTCCACAGGGCAGTGGTGAAGGTATCTCAATCAACCCTTCAAAGAAGCCTAAGAGAGCAGCAATATACAGTAGAGGCTATACCGCAAGATGCAAACCACTCATCAGTAGTAAGAATCGGAAGGTGATATTACAATTTGCAAAGAAGTACATAGATGAGTCACAAAAGTCCTGGAACAAAGATTTATGGACTGATGAGTCCAAGACGAACCTCTACCAAAGTGATGGAAAGGCTAAAGTGTGGAGAAAGAAGGGATCTGCTCATGATCCAAAACATGCAAGCTCATCTTTGAAGCACGGTGGAGGAAGCGTTATGCCTTGGGCTTGCATGACTGCTTCTGGACTGGGCTCACAAATCTTTCTTGATGATTTAACTCATGATAATAGCAGCAGGATTAATTCTGAAGGTTTGAGACTGGCCAAGTCCATCACCAGACCTTAACCCAACTGAGCATGCATTTCACCTCCTGAAGAGATTGAAGGGAAAAAACTCCCAAAACAAATAACAACTGAAAGAGGCTGCAGTAAAAGCCTGGAAAAGCATCACAAAAGAAGAATGAATGCAACAATTTGGTGATGTCAATGGGACACAGGCTTGATGCAGTTATTGCAAGCAAGGGTTATACTACCAAATATTAAGTGTCATTTACTCACCTAATTGGGTGGTCTGACACCAAAGGTGCTATGTTCTAAGTAGTTTCACATATCTATGTGCATATCAGGAAATAAAAGCTTAAATGTTAAACTCTTTTCTCATGTTCATCTTTATCTCAACCCCAAATGTATTCAGTGTATTGCAAAAAACAAAGGGAATGTACGTTAACCAAGCACTTTATTACACTTCTTTAATACACCTACATATTCATGTGATTATCTAAATCAGCCAATTGTGTGGCAGCAGTCCAATACATGCAATCACGTAGATACGGGTCAGGAGCTTCAGTTAATGTTCACATCAATAATCAGAATGGGGAAAAAATTTGATCTAAGTGACTTTGACCATTGAATGTTTGTTGGTGGATGACAGGGTGGTTTGAGTATCTCAGAAACTTCTGATCTCCTGGGATTTTCACCCACACTAGTCTCTAGTGCTTGCAAAGAATGGTGCAAAAAAATAAAAATAAATACAGTGAGCAGCAGTTCTGCAGACAGAAGCGCCTTGTTAATGAGAGATGTCAGAGGAGAATGGCCAGACTGGTCAAAGCTGACAGGAAGGTGACAGTAATGCAAATAACTGAGTGTTTGTGTTTACAAACTTTGCCTCTAGAAGCGACCTCTGATAGCCGTGTTAGCCCAAATTTTCAGGATGGCATCTTCCACACCTCAGCCCCCATGGAACAGTGATCGGCGTGCATCCCGAAGAACATCAACACCCACCAAATCCCTGTGCCCTTGAAACTCCCAAAACCTTCTTGCGGAATGAGAAGTCATCAGATTAGCCTCCGCGGCGCTGCACTCGGCCCGCGCCCCGCGTCGTTAGCATTTAGATAGGCCAGAGCGCGGAGACCGGCTGAACGCTCCGCTCCCTCGCCTCCCATCTCCTGCTCAAACCAGCGCGAGTAAGAGGGATTACACCAAAGGTAAACAGGATACGAACAGAAACGGGGGGAGAGAGAGAGAGAGAGAGAGAGAGAGAGGGAAAAGTATGCTTCAATGGCTAGCCTCATTATGGAGATTTGTCAGAATTGATGTTTGAAGCGATTGGTCATTATCACATTTATGGCTATTCCAACCCCCCCCGCTCCGACCTGTCTCATGGTACCAGGTCAGCTGCTATGGGGCAGGCGAAGGGATATCCCGGGGGGGGGCTCCTGCCTTTCTCCCTCCTCTTGATCTCCTAATTCTGCTTCATTTAAACTTTCATCAACTGTTCCACTGGAGCAGAAGAGGAGAATGAGACAGCTTGCGCCTTATTATCGTTCCTTTCTTTAATTCCCTTTTGTTATCAGATTTCATGTTATACCTCCACAACCTCCCCATCCCCATCTCGCCTGCCCCCCTCCCCAAACACCCCCCTCCCCAAACACCCCCACTACCCCACTAATGCTGCGACCTGGTCCCCCCCCCCTTCCCCAATATCCCTTTCACTGGAGTCTGTTGCGAGTGCCCTTTTGGCTAATGCAGAAAATGAGATTACTGCATTTAAACTGCTGTTGTCTGCCTTTTTCGGAATAAAAGGAGTTTCCTTGTCCTTCTTTTTTAATTAGCTTTTTTTTTGTTTAAAAAAAAAAGTGGTTGTAGGGGTGTCATCTATGGTGGGAGCTCGCTTTATTTCGCTCATTCTTTTCTCAATGCCCCCCCCCCCCTCCCCGAGTCACACTGAGTGTATTTAGGAGCACTAAAAGATGACCAGAGGTGCGTTCAAGATCGCAAACGTTTACGAATGTTAGCTAACGTTATCGAACAATTTGAAAAGGTAGTGCACCATGAACAGACATAGCTGCCGACGGGGGAGATGTGGAGAGGACAAAAGTTGACAATTATTTGGCTGTTATAATACACTTTAATCAATGTAATATTTGTTCTTTCCTAAAAAAAATAAATCACAAGTAAGAAATGAATCAGCTAGCTATTCAAAAATGCATTGGTAGCGAACTAAATGGAATGTTCATTTTAAATCTTTCAACAGTAACTGTTTGCTACAAACACGGCTAGCTGTGAATGTTCGCTGTCTTGAACGCACCTCTGGACATTTCGGAACAGAAAGGGAGACTGAAGCGAACGCTGGAATGTCGGATGTCTCGCCGGCACGGCGATAGATTGGGCGTGGCCTCTCATGACTAACTTAAACGGACTGGAGTACAATACCCCAACACACACCTAGTGGAGGCACACCTGAGTAACATGGATGGAACGTTCACAGTCCACAGGGAAACCAGGCACGAGACTCGGTCAAAATCACTGCACACAACCTGTGCCTGGAAATTCTCATTGGAAGACTAAAACAGTAACAGAACCATCTGTTCATACAGAGAATCTGTCCGTATTTATTTGAGAAATAAAACTGGGGACAGGTTAGGCACAGGTGTGTCTTCTGCTCACTACCCTGCCACTCCACTACAGGGCATAAGGACAGAATGAGCTAGATGTGAAATGATTCGGCTCAGGCATACAGAGGCAATAACTGTTTAACATCAGAACTGCATCTGACACCCAAACACTATTTCTGTTTCACTGGTGAGGGGGAAGAGATAGAGAGAAAGAGACAGGGAGAGGGAGAGAGGGGCAGGAAGAAAAGAGTGGGAGATGGAGTAGGAGTGGAGGTGACACACAGGTAAACAGCGTAAGCATCTTCTCGCAGAAGCAGAGGAGAGTGTCGACTGTGACCACGGCATCACGGAACACTTCATCATCTGGGTTTTTTTTTTTTCCTGCCGGGCTCCTACATCGCTCCCCGCACCCTGCAGCCTCCACCCACCCCCCCCCCCCCCCCCGATGCCTCCCCTCCTCCCCAAACTCTACTGTAGGACTGATCCATCGGTCCTCTGCCGCGATAAATCACGGTAATGCGCGGAGCTGGGATGCGGCACAGAGCGGTGTGGAGATGGAGCACAGGCAGCAGGTGGAGCGTGTGTGTGTGAGAGAGTGTGTGTGTGTGTGTGTGTAAGGGGGGTGAGGGAGGGGGCAGGGGGTGGGGCCAACAGGTAGCCAATGCCGTTCGTTTCTTGTCGCCCTTTACCTGAAAGTGGGGGCAGGGCTTGTGTGATGATTAAAGGGAGGAGATTAGGATTTGGGGGGAGCACTGGAAGAAGAATGATGGCAGGAGGAGAAATATTGTCTGTGGTGAAATGCAGTGCTGATATGTGCACATACTATTAGATGGGTTTACATCTACACATATACATATTAAAGAGGCATAGCCATTTTATTTAGTTTTTGGTTTATTTCTCTTTACTAAAAAGTACTCAGTACTTAAAACTGTGTCTGACGGCCATGATAGCAAATTTTGTCATAATTAATAGTCAAGGGTTTTGCAGCGGAAATATGTAGCAAGGTTGCACCCCCCCACCCCAAGCCCACACACTGTGCAGAGACCAGCCTACACTCCACTGATACGCATAATTATCCTAATAAACATGCTTTGACTGACAGGTGATGGACGTTGTCATGACAACCATCAGGTTGATGTAATTGTTACAGGCTCCCCCCTAGTCTCCTGATGCCCTTTCATATGACATCATCTAAGTGATGACCGTGTGCCTATCCCCGTAACTGTGGATCGCCACAAATCACTTTCCACACGAGGGGCCTGACGTTCATCCACCGCGACGGACCTGGTGATCACACACGCTTGGTCACATTTGCAGCGATTCGGAACGCTTGCCGAGATTGAATCAAAAGTTAGGTGTGCAGTGAAAGAAAAAAAAACAACAACTCCAAAACCAAAACTCTACATCCTCTGTGGGCTCCAGGATTACTCTTAAATTCCTGTGTGGCATCCAGGACAGCGGGCGAAAATGGCGGGTATCTGAATCAGCACGGTCCCGACCTGCTTAAAGAAGGACTACGCCTTCTCTCCTGCCTGTCCGCGTCCCCTGGAGCGCGCCTGCGTGAATTTATCACAATACGAGCCCGGGAGAACTTAAGAAAAGCACCCGTTTGTACACCGATAAATCTGCGCAGGCATTTTGTTTGTGTTGATTTATTGTTTGGGAAGAGGAGGGATCTTCTGCACTCGCCGTGAGGTGCTGGGAAATGTGCGAATCTAAAAACGTGCGGAGGTTACGTCAGTGCTGCGGTTTCATAACAGATGGAGCAAAAGATGCTACGATTAAAGATAGAAAAGTCTTGTGGGCGTGCACGATTTGTGTGAGAGAGAGTTTGTGTGCGTGTGTGTGCACATCCATGTCTGTAAATGTGAAACCTGTGTAAAAATATGTACGCAAGTGGATATGGATGCCTGTTAATATGTCTGTTGAGCATGTCTATGTGTGTGTTTTTGTGCACTTTCATGAGTTTGTATGCTTATTTTACGTATTTGTTCATCAGGTACAATTCATCAAGGGCAGAATCAGATGTCGTGTGATTTAGCTACAAAGCTACTTCACATCTGTAGACTTACTGTATGTGTGTGTGACTTAGCTACAAAGCCAATTCACATCTGTAGACTTACTGTATGTGTGTGTGATTTAGCTACAAAGCTAATTCACATCTGTAGACGTACTGTATGTGTGTGTGATTTAGCTACAATCTGTAGCTTCCTATCTGTAGACTCATCCTCTTCTCATCCTCCTGTCATACCATCCTCCCGTCATTTCATCCCTCCACACACACACATACACTCTCACGTGCACACAGACACACACTCACAGAAACACACTCACATATACACACACACACACACACACACACTCTCACATACATCCAGACTCACACACTCACATTCATACACACTCCCACATGCACACATACACATACACTCTCATGTGCACACACACACACACATACACTCACATACACACACACAGACACACACATGCGCACTGCATACACATACACTCACATGCACACACACTCACATTCACACAGACTCATGAACTCACATGCACACACGTACATACAGACACACACTCACAAATACACACACACACATACACACACACACATTCACTATCACACAGACTCACAGACTCACACACACACACACACTCTTACACACACACACACACACAGACACACACACCCACACACACTCTTACACTCTGCAGAGTGGGATGTGTAGCTGCTCACATGGCTGCCTTGCTGTACGCGCCGAGCCAAGCGTGCCGTATCCCTGTTTCCCTCTTTCTCTTCTTTAGTGTATAGAGCCGAAACAAGGCCCCGTCTCCCCCCATTCCCCCGTATCCCCCCCCTCCAGGAGCACCCCCACTCCCCCCCTTTTCCCCCCAAACTGGGCTAATTCCCTTTTGATGAGGCATGAGAAATAAATCCCATTTCCACGCTCGTACTCTCGCCCTGCTCCTAAACGGGAGATCAGGAGCAGCAGATCGGGGACGTCTGTTCCCGCACGCGCTCACAAAAGGGCCCCGCTGTGGGGGTACTGGTCTGTACCCCGCTCCCGCTCGCCCCATTCCGCCTCATTAGCGGCCTTTCAGCGCACCACATGCCCCCGATCCCGCACCGCCCGACAGACGGACGCGCGGAGGGAGAGACGGACAGCTCCGGTCAGCCGGGGTTCAGCAGCTCTGTGACTGTACTCTCGTATGCTCGTTAAAGATCGTACTCTCGTATGCTTGCAAAAGATCGTACTCTCGTACGCTCGTTAAAGATCGTACTCACGTACGCTTGCTGAAGACTGTACTCACATACGGATGCTGAAGACCGTACTCACGTACGCTTGCTGAAGATCGTACTCACGTACGCTGGCTGAAGATCGTACTCACGTACGCTGGCTGAAGATCGTACTCACGTACGCTGGCTGAAGATCGTACTCACGTACGCTGGCTGAAGACCGTACTCACGTACGCTGGCTGAAGACCGTACTCACGTACGCTGGCTGAAGACCGTACTCACGTACGCTGGCTGAAGATCGTACTCATGTACGCTCGCTGAAGACTGTACTCACGTACGCTTGCTGAAGATCGTACTCACGTACGCTGGCTGAAGACCGTACTCATGTACGCTCGCTGAAGACTGTACTCACGTACGCTTGCTGAAGATCGTACTCACGTATGCTTGCTGAAGATGGTACTCACGTATGCTTGCTAAAGACCGTACTCACCGTACTCACGTACGCTCGCTAAAGATCTGGCTACAACGCAGTCCTTTCAGAGACAGAGCAGTGTGCTGTGTTTGCACAGTCTGAAAGCCTGATGAAAATAAGTTTTTTTTTATTTATACACACTATAGATACACACTCATTAGGTAATTTATTAGGTATTTATTAGACGCGGTAGCCTATCCACTTAAGGGTTTGATCCGTTGCTTGTTCAGAGATGTGCTCTTCTGCATACCACATAACATTGTAATGTTTTGTTTTTCATACCATTCTCTCCAAGCTCTTGAGACTAGTGTGCATGAAAATCCCAGGAGTTTCTGAGATACTCAAACCACCCTGTCTGGCACCAACAATCATTGCCCATGACCATGACAAGAGTCACTTAGATCACATTTCCTCCCCAATCTGACAATTGGTCAGAAGAACAGCTGAACCTCTTGACCACGTCTACATGCTTTTATGCATGCTTTTATGCATGTCATTGCCACATGATTGGCTAAATAATTGCATTAATAAGCTGGTGCATTTGATAAGGTCTACCTTATAAGTGATCACTGAGTGTATATAGGATTATTAAATATTATTGAATTTGAAACAAATGCTGGACAGTCTAAATTGCCCCTAGGTATTGTGTAGTGTGTCAGTGAATGGTATGTGTGCTCTGCGATAGATTTCAAACCTATCATGCCAGGTGTATTACTGTGTCTCACCCAATGCATGCTGGGATAGGCTGCACCACCCCCTGCAACCCTGACCAGGAATTAATGCATCGATTGACGGATCATGTTGTTCCTCTTCACAATGGCCCTTTGACTAAAACTCGTACATGCAGTAAAGTCAAGGAGCACCACAGAGGTCCGCACCCGCCTCAGTCAGGAGATCGTCAGGGACGACCCGTCATCGTTCAGTCCGCCCCAGCGACCCGCTGCCGGAGCCACGCCCCATCGCCGCGGTAACGAGATCCTTTATCCGCGTGACCGGCCGGCCACCGTTATTAATGAGGACCAGCTGGGACCAGCGCAGGTACAAGCGCAGCCAGACAAAGCCCAATATATAACCACGGAACAGTAATGAATGACCTCATGTAAATAAGGGAGGGGGGGGGGGGGGGGGGCTTTGTCTGTCGACGCCGAAACGAACCTCCGACGCCGCTCCAAGGGTCTCTGCCCGACGGCGAGCACAGAGCGCAGTCTCCTGACCGGGAGGGTGTTGGGTCAAGTCCTTCACGGGGGGGCTTGTTGCGGACTCTCCCGGACGCTGCTGTAAGCGGCTGAAAGAGCGGCTCGGGATAGATGGCCGCGTCAGGAGGCCCCAGCTGCGTCGCTCCGCGAGAATGCTTAGTCAAAGTAATAAATACCACAGAGTAACAATAACAATGACACGGTAACGGCCACTGCAAAACGCCGGTGATTTATTTCCGCCGGGCTGAGGGCCGCGGAATGCGCAAAAGCTGCGGCAGAGCTTTCCGAGCAAGCCACGGGAAAAACCGTACTCAGAATATACTATGCTCTAAATTTATACTACAAATAGATTTAAAATAAATATTTTAAATGCAATTTTATACCCGTTTCTTTTCCTTTAAACAGCCGATGGCATTCACAGGCCCTGCCTGTCCCAGGGTGTGGGACTGCAGCTGAGCTGTGCAGTCATGCGTGCGATGCAAAGTCTGCGCAGGCAGATCGCAGGCATCTGATTGGCCAAATTTGGGGTCAAATTTGCGAAATAATCCTGCAGACAGCAATGCAGCCGGGTATGAGCGGACAGCAGGGGCTGCCAGCACTAGCAGGGTCAGCATCCCGTACCGCACTGGAGGGAACGTCGACTCGCTGAGACCCAGAGCTTTAGCCACAGCCGCGCGAAACCATAATCAGGCACCATGTCTGCATTTTCTGTTATTAGTTCAATTCATTATTATCGTTATTTCTTACAAATTAATCATCCTAAAGCACATCACACGCGATGCGAAAAGATGAAACGGAAACCAGGGAACCAGCCGCACACCAGCTGTAGAGGACGACCTCACCGTCTCTGTACACCTAGGTGTGCTCACACACAACCGCAGACCGCCAGACTGAAGCCCGCCGCACTGAGTGAGCGACTCTCCCCAGCGCGTCTTTGTCTTTACCCGCGCATTCTGCTCGGCTCTTTTGATTGAATTTGGCTGAATCTGTTGGATTGAATACAGAAACCGGAATCCCCTCCCCCCATTGAATAAACAACACGGTTGAAAACATTAAAAATATATAAATTCAGAAATACAGCTGAAAGCGGCAGTCCCAGAGGGGGCTGAGCACGAGCGGGCAGTCCCCCCTGAGCAGAATAATTTATTGTGGGTACAACACAAAGGGCACAGAAACAACTGAATTGGCTTGTTTGATAGAGCTTTTTGCATGCCCCAGTAATAAATATGATTGCGTTTTTAAAATGTTTTTATTTAAAGCACAGACAGGGAGATGTGCTCAAACGCATATTAAGCGCAGTATTTTGATTGGCCCGTTTGACTTGCTAGTGTGACATTTTGGGGAGTGTGTAACCCTAAGAGTGTAGAACATCAGCTACTGCAATTCTGCCACGTTTCCTGCAATAGCAAAAGAAAAATAAATAAATAAATAAAACTCCAAAAAAACAAGATAAAATATGATCTAGGATTCATGGCCTTATGAACATATGCTACTGCGTTCGCAAAAGAGCCGCACTCAACATTTTTCAGTGAAGATGAAGCTAGTCTACAGTACTGTTTCAGGACTGGAAAATGTAATATTCCTCTTGGTAGCTTTTAACCTTTAATTTATTTAACTCTGACATGTCACTGCAAGAGCACGGAGTAATTAGTGAGAGCTGATAACGAGTCCTTCACCCTCGTAAACGAAAGGGACGTTTTTAACAGGAGCAGTCCACACTTTTATTCAGGCAATCTCAAACTGCAGTCACTGTTTTTAGCACATTAACCTTCAACTGATAACACTGAAGAGAAAAAAAGCCTTTGCCCACCAAAAGATGCTTCAAATACTTTTAATTGAGGAGGACTGTACAAATGTTGCCAGTTTTATATTAAGCTTAATCGTGGTCTAAAGTGAGTTTTGTAAGGAGAATGTCCATTAAAAGTTGAATTTACTCTAGGACGAGGCCAAATCTTTGACTGACATTGGCCTTATGACAACTAGTTTTTTTGTCTGTTTCAGCAATTATCTAATTTTCCATAACTTTTCCATGACTGTGGAATCCTGGAAGGCGGGAGTGTCCTCTGGTGTCAGTCACTGATTGGCTAAACAGTCCAGGCACCTCACGCACCTTTTTCCCAAGGTGTCTAAAATGGCTGCTGATTGAAAAGACCTAATGGTCTTCACTAATGGGCAACTCTAAGCCACGCTCATACTGGGCTGTCCGTACACTGGGCCACTTTTCTACAGGGCAGCCTATAGCCGTGTGGCTCAAGGTTGGTGGTTCAAGCCCCGGCGTAGCCACGATAAGATCCACTCAGATGTTGGGCCCTTGAGTAAGGCCCTTAACCCCACATTGTTGCAGGAGGGTAACAGCAAGGTATTAATACTGTATACTCACTCCTCCAAGTCAAAGAGCAGCATGGTTTCCTGGGGCTGTTATTTCCCTTGAACACAGATGTACTCAGCAATAATGTGCTGAGTTGGCAAGTAACTTCTGAAACATTCAGTTTTTTCTCAGTACGGTTGGTCTTTGCTGGTTTTTATCAGAAGTATGTTCTGCAGATTTGGGATTCTTTCTTATTTACCTTCTGAGCACAGTGAAGCAGCACTTCAAACCTGAGGTTCTCCCATGTGTCCTCCTGTGGTGTGTGTGTGTACGTGTGTGTGTGTGCGTGTATGTGAGTATGTGTGCATACGTGTGTGTGTGCATGTGTGTGTGTCTGTGTGTGTATGTGCGTGTATGTGCGTGTATGTGAGTATGTGTGTGTATACGTGTGTGTAGGTGCGTGTACGTGAGTATGTGTGTGTGTGTGTGCGTGTGAGTATCTGTATGTGTATGTGAGTGAGTGTGTGCGTGTATGTGTGTGTGTGGGTGTGTGCGTGTGTGTGAGTATGTGTGTGTATGTGTGTGTGTGTGTGTGTGTATATGTGTGTGTGTGTGTGAGAGTGTGTGCGTGTTTGTGCTTATGTGTGTGTGTGTGAGTATGTGTGTATGTGTATGTGACTGTGTGTGCATGTTTGTTTGTGTGCGTGTGTGTGTGAGAGTGTGTGTGTGTGTGTGAGAGTGTATGCGTGTTTGTGCGTATGTGTGTGTACGGGTGTGTTGGAGGGGGTGGAGGTGGTGGTGGAGGTGGGGGTGTTGGTGGGGGTGGAGGTGGTGGTGTTGGTGGGGTACTCAATGGCTGATCTGTAGTTAGCTGGCGTCATCTGGGCTTACCCAGACACATGCTCCCCATTAGCCGGGCTTCTGAATGTAAACGCTTCATAAATTATCCCCCAATGCAGCGGGATTAGACGCTCATAAAGAGCGTTAGCATCTCAATAAACAGCCTGGTCGAGAGAGGAGAGAGAATTAGAGACGAGAGAGAGAATGAGAGAGAGATGTGGAGGAGGGGGGGAAATATGGTAGATCCACGATGAAGATTGGGGCAGGGGTACGTATATTGGAGTAGGGCAGGTGATGGCCGGGGAGGGGGTATGAACAGGGAGCCAAATATCATGAGGGGTAGATGGTGTGAGGGTAGGAGGACGGAGAAACAAAGGGAATGAGAGGAAGAGAGCTACACTGGGGCAGAGGAGAGAGAGGGATGTGGGGGGGGGGTGTCGACTCCTACAAAGTGAGCAACACAGAGAAAGCCAAAGATTTTAGCATCATTAACACATCTGCATGGCTTTTACCTTTTGCTGTCAGGGTGGTGGTTTGATTTTCTTAAAAGGTAAAACCAACCACCCACTTCCACTGACATTTTAGATGTTATGTTCTTCTTGAAAAAAGTCAAATCCTTGAGTCCAAATATTTGTTTACAATTATTTCTGGCTTATGTCAGAATGCCTGGTGCCTCAGAAGAGAGTCGGTAATCATCTGCAAACTCTCGACACAAAGAGCTGGTCAAATATCTCTGGAACAGTGACAGGAGGGTTGCTGAACATCGTGGGAGAACACCTCTGCTTTCTGCTTCAGGCTGAGGGGGAGGTTTATCCAAGAGGGACCAGCATGAGTCACAAAACACAGACAGTTAGAGGTCTGAGTAACATCATCCTACAAATGACATCACTGTCTGTTCACACAAACACTCACACATGTACACATCCACACACACACATATACACACAAACATCAACATACACTCACGGACATGGGCATACCAAAAACACTCTCTCCTGTTCACATTGATTTTCATTCGAGCACACACACACACACAAACGAGCACACAAGGACACCATACTGGATCCGTTAATAAGCGCAGTCAAACGAGATTAAGTCTTAAGCCCCGTAGTATTTCGAGGTGCCGATTGAACTGCTGTCCCCAGCTCAGGCACCAGATGGCGCTGTGCTGGTGGAGCCAGCAGATAATCAGGACAGATCGGGTCGCATTACTTACCCATTATCTTCTAATTATTCTTCTGCTGAGTGCTTATCCTAGCGTTTGTGTAAAAGGATGGCTCTTTAAGCCCGCTGTGGAGCGTGCCAGGTTCCCCCGGCAGGGCAGATTACTCCCGTCTCCTGGGGGAATGGGCGGATTTGCGCTGCGTGTGGAGGTGGGTGGCTGGGGGGTGGCGTGTGGGAGGGGGTGGCGCTATCTGGGGGGTCAGAAGAGTCCTCTGGAGTATACCTACATTCACAGCCGAGGGACGCTAAGCTGCCACCGCCACCCCTGTAATGAAATGACCCGGTTGCTAGATATCACACTGTTGTTGCAAGCCCCGACCTTTGACCCTTGACCTCGTCTGCTGAACCAGAACACCGACTTACGGGATTGGCTTCAGCTGCATCCCGGCGTGCCCCAGGGGCCCAGTGTTCATGTGGCCACCAGACGCACCTCGCCCAGCTCACTCATGGTTCTCAGCATTGTCCGGAGATGGCCGAGAGACAGTATACACGTTTATGTTTTGTACTGCGCACCTACTCATATCCATAGTGACAGACAACTTTTGCATGAAAAAAATGTACATCCCTGCTGTAAAACCCAGTTATGCCAGCTTGACCAGCTTGAAAATTGGTCATAAGCTGGTCTGCCTGGCTATGAGCTGGTCAACCAGCTATTGCTGGCAGCAGGTCTCAACTTGTCAACCAGCTAAACCATGTTGAGCTGGGAGCTGATCTGAACAGCCGTTTCAAAACCTAGCTTGGACTGTGGTACAACAGCAGGGTCCCACCTGGGAATCAACCTTTAGGATACAACCCAGTTCTTCAGCCATGACATAATACAGTAGGTATCAGCAACTCATGGTCCTCTGGGGCCTAGAACTGCTGGTTTTCCACCCTCCCTTTGTCTGGGAGTCAGCTGTGAAGACAGTCTGGCCAATCAGTAGCACTAATTACCCAGGGGAAAAGAAAACTAGGGCTGGATTTAGATTCCAGGGCCAGAGTTGATGATTCCTGTACAACAGTGTCCCCAATAGTGTAGCAGGTTAAGGTGCTGGTATTTTGTCTTCTTGCTGCAGCAAACATTAGAAAATGGAGGGATAATGATAGAGAAAATTGATAGCTGATGCTGTGCTAGCTCTGCCCATTGTAGCCATGTTATTTATTTTTATTTATTTATTTTCCTATTTTCTCCAAATTCGGTAGCCAATTGTACCCTATCTATTCCAATCACCAGTGTTGCCGTGGATACACCATAGCGGCCCAGGAGGATCAGGATATGAGAGAGAGATACGCCTTCTACAAGCCGCATTGCCTCAAGTTCCCACGACCATGACCCGAGGCGGGTGTAATCATGGCTCCACTGTATCCTACGGTGATCCTACAGCCCCTGCCGAGCCCCTCCCCCTCACCTTCGGAGTGGCGAGCCAATTATGCCGGCCAACCTCGGCTTTGGCAGGACTGGGGATCGAACACCGGTCCTCAGTGTGCAACTGCAACGAGCTGATGCCTGCATCAAGGTCCGTTGCTTTAGCTGTGTGGCACGGTGTGTTTACATGCAGGTAAATTGTTGTTACAGGATGCAGCTGCAAGGTCTGTAGGCTAACGCAGGCCACTCAACTCCACGTCCATGTCTGCAGGCATTTGCTTCAACCGTGCGCTACACTCCCTGATTTCACCAATTAGCTTTTTATCTGAACCAAGTAGGTAAAATAATTAGTGAAATCAGCTGGTGCACGGTTGGAACAAATACCTGCAGGCACTGCAGGACGTGGAGTTGAGTAGCGCTGCAGACACTGTGACCCACAGGATGTGGAGTTCAGTAGCGCTGCAGACACTGTGACCCACAGGACGTGGAGTTCAGAAGCGCTGCAGACACTGAGGCCCACAGGACGTGGAGTTGAGTAGTGCTGCAGACACTGTGGCCCACAGGACGTGGAGTTGAGTAGCGCTGCAGACACTGTGGCCCTCAGGACGTGGAGTTCAGAAGCGCTGCAGACACTGTGGCCCTCAGGACGTGGAGTTGAGTAGCGCTGCAGACACTGTGGCCCTCAGGACGTGGAGTTCAGTAGCGCTGCAGACACTGTGGCCCTCAGGACGTGGAGTTCAGTAGCGCTGCAGACACTGTGGCCCTCAGGACGTGGAGTTCAGTAGCGCTGCAGACACTGTGGCCCTCAGGACGTGGAGTTCAGAAGCGCTGCAGACACTGCGGCCCTCAGGACGTGGAGTTCAGAAGCGCTGGGGTAAAATCAGAACCAGAGCCAGAGGGCTCTTTCCAATCGATTGCTTTTTGCCGCCCATGTCTTTGTGTTTTGCCTGACCTAGAAATCGATCAAGCCCAAGCTTTTCTTGAGCACGAAAACATGAGTGCATCCTTTGCAGAGGTATTTTTTCTGAATGCGTGACATATGAACGATCGACCTGACCTTCCTCTCGTCATCTGCCATGTCAGTAACTGCAAGGAAAAGAAACAACGAAGCTACATACCTGATTTGAAACTCCTGAATTTCCTGAAATAAACAGTGGATTATTTTTTTACAACATACAGTGCATCCGGAAAGTATTCACAGCGCTTCACTTTTTCCACATTTTGTTATGTTACATAATGACAACGTGAAAAAAGTTTTTTTGAGATTTTTGCAAATTTATTAAAAATAAAAAACTAAGAAATCACATGTACATAAGTATTTACAAATGTTTCTACAGCTTAATTGGAGTCCACCTGTGGTAAATTCAGTTGATTGGACATGATTTGGAAAAAAAACACCTGTCTATATAAGGTCCCACAGTTGACAGTGCATGTCGGAGCACAAACCAAGCATGAAGTCAAAGGAATTGTCTGTAGACCTCCGAGACAGGATTGTCTTGAGGCACAAATCTGGGGAAGGGTACAGAAAAATTTCTGCTGCTTTGAAGGTCCCAATGAGCACAGTGGCCTCCATCATCCGTAAATGGAAGAAGTTTCAGCAGGACAACGACCCTAAGCACACAGCCAAGATATCAAAGGAGTGGCTTCAGGAGAACTCTGTGAATGTCCTTGAGTGGCCCAGCCAGAGCCCAGACTTGAATCCGATTGAACATCTCTGGAGAGATCTGAAAATGGCTGTGCACCGACGCTCCCCATCCAACCTGATGGAGCTTGATAGGTGCTGCAAAGAGGAATGGGCGAAACTGCCCAAAGATAGGTGTGCTAAGCTTGTGGCATCATATTCAAAGACATGAGGCTGTAATTGCTGCCAAAGGTGCATCAACAAAGTATCGAGCAAAGGCTGTGAATACTTATGTACTTATGTTCTTAGTTTTTTATTTTTAATAAATTTGCAAAAATTTCTAAAAAACTTATTTTATGTTGTCAAATGAATTTATTCCATTTTGGAATAAGGCTGTAACATAACAAAATGTGGGAAAAGTGAAGCGCTGTGAATACTTTCCGGATGCACTGTAAGCCAGAATCAAGTACAATTTGTGAATGGCAACCATGATCCATAAGTTTGGAACACCAACAGAACGTGTCCACAGCACAGTGATCTCTCGCCGCCGGATTTCAGGTTTTCAGAGGGCCCTGTTTGTAGACTGCGTCTTGTGCCGGAACCCCCCCCCCCCCCTCGACAGCCCCCCCCCCCCCCCCCGACAGTCTCCTGCTCCCCGGCATATGGCCTGCCATGTGCTCAGTCCCCTATGGTTGCTCTTAAGCACAACACTTCCCCAAACATCTTCGCTTAATTATCAGCATTTTGTTCAGCATCATTCTGTTTTGCATATTACCATCCATCAGCCCTCGCCACTGTCGGAGTAAAAAGCACAACATCGCCGGTGGAAAACACCTTCATCATGTCTAATCTGTGCCAGAAAAAAACCTACACCTGTTTCCTGAGGGCGTCTGTACATGTATGTGTCTGTGTGGGATTGTATGTGCCTATTTGTGTGTATGTGTGAGTGTGTGCATGTGTGTGTGGATGTATTTGTATGTGTGTGTATGTGTGTGGTGCACTGGGAACTTGTGTATGTCTGTGTGTGAATGTGTATCTGTGTAATTGTGTGTTTGCCTGCATGTTTATGCATCTAATTATGTGTATTTGTGGCTGCATGTTTGTGCATTTGTGTGAGCAGGTATGAATGTGTGTGTGTGTGTGTGTGTGTGTAAGCATGTACCTGTGTATGTGTGTGTCTGCCGTACTCTCGCATTCCTGTAATAAAGCACAAGGCTGTGTGTGTGTGTGTGTGTGTGTGTGGCGTACTCTAGTATACCTGTGGTAAAGCACACGGCTGAGTGTGTGTGTGTGTGAGTGTGTGTGAGTGTGTGTGTGTGCCCGTGTCTCACTCAGGTCCTCTCAGGGAGGGTGTGTACATGCAAATGAGCCTGGCTAAGAGGCATGCGGGGGGGTGCAAGGTGAACTGTGCACTTAATTACTGTCACCTGATGGGGTAGGCCAGCCCCTGGGGGGGTCTGTCTGTTGGGTGACCTGCTGTCCATATGTTACAACCAGCCCCCTGTGGCCAGTCACAACATAAAAATGGCAAGAACAACATGTTTATACACTCTCAGAAATACAGGTGCAAAAAGGTACAAATGCTTGTAGCTAGTTTTTTTGTGTAGAAAACAGACTCATTTATACCCAAAGAGAACATTGCTGTCCTTTCAGGGAACGCTTTGGAAATTTGACCAAAATTTCAGAAGTACCTCCACTGTCACTTTACTTCTAAGAGTGTAAAGACAAATTATTTTATCAACAAAGGCCCAAAACAGGAAACACTGGTTGCGTGGAACCAAGATGGTGGTTGTTGAGAGAGTTTCCACATCAGCCATCACAGAAGTCTTCGTATAGGGTTCATACAGGTCACCACTACAGCAATCAAGCCCAACTCAGCCCCATACCACTAGGGGCAGCAGGCCTGGGGATGTAGCACCTTCCCACCCAACCCAAAATCTCTGCTGGAGCTCATGGAAGCATGTGCTTCCAGTGCAGCTGTATGTGCTTGTGTGTGTGTGTTTATGTACATATGTATGTATATTAGTGTCTGCGTTCATATTTGTGTTTGTGTGTTTACATATATACTGTATGCGTGTGTATTTCTTTATATTTGTGTGTGTGTACATTTGTGCGTGTTTATATACGTGTGTATTTATATGTGTCTCTGTCCATATTTGTATGTACATGTGTTCGTGTGTGTGTGTGTGTGTGTGGAAAGTGAGAAAGACATCTTGGAGGGGTGTGAGTAGAATCTGGTGAGGCAGCGGTTCGGGGTCAGAGGTCAGGTTGTTTGACTGCCGATCCTAAAAGCACACAAACCCAGTGAAGGAGGGGAAGAGGGGAGAGAAGAGGCAGAAGAGGAGGACAGAGTGAGAGAGTGAGAGATCAGGAGGAGAGGGTTGATTACGGCCCCCCGGGGTCATGTCCCTCTCTGACCCTGTGAATGACACGGGGATCTCCCACACCCTCACACACGTTCCTCCTGCCTGACCCCTGCTCTTTTAAAGAGGTCCTTGGCTGCCTAATTAAAACATAACAGAGGAACAGATGACAGGGAAATTAGACGATAAAGAGCTCTTGTCTCAGCCACTTCACGTTCTGCCCGTGAGGAATTCGATTTTTTCTTTTGTGTGTTGTTTGTTTTCCCCGGCCAGTCCGTTCCCTTCAGTGACGGACACTTGAAAGAACAAAGGAAACGGCCGCACACACAGACGCTTAACCAGCAGTGGAAGCCCCTCCCCTAGTCTCTCTGCAAGCCAATCAAACACAGCTCCAAAACTTTACACTGCACCCCAGTCACAGAATGAGAGTTGATACCTAGATACCCAAATCCTGAACAAAGGTGGATGATGTTGTGTTTGCGTTTGTGTGTGTGTGTGTGTCCGTCCGTGTGTGTTTGTGTCTGTTTGTGTGTGTGTGTGTGTATGTGTATTGTGGGTATTGCATGTGCATAACTGTAGGTTCTGTTGTGCAGGGTTTTGGCTGGTATGTGTGTGTGTCTGCCTGTGTGTGTATCTGTGTGTGTGTGTGTGTGTGTGTGCGTGTATGTGTGTGTGTGTGTCACATCATTACGAAAAAGCCCAGAAAGCGTTGCTGCTTTTCCTCTGGTCATTTGCCTAACTTTGTTTCTGTTTTGGAAGGTTCGCGCTTTGGGAGACTGGTGCCGTTGCCACGGCGAGGCTGCTGGTGATTGACACCGTGCGAAAGTTCCGTTGGCCTGCAGCATGCTGATGAGGTCACAGAGGGGATGCCCTGTTGGACCAGGTGCAGGCAGGTGTGAGGTAATGCGTGGGCGTGCCTGAGTGAGAACTGCAGAGCCTGCAGCTCAAAAGACCCTCTGAAGACGTGGCGTGTGCTTTAGTCGAGGTTCGGAGATCTGAAAATATGGCTCGACAGCAAGATGTGGCACGCCCTCTGTCAGAACAGCCAATCACCCGCCCACATTTAACACCACCAATGACAACCGAAAGAGAGCGAACAGCACACAGAGAGCCACAGAAGAGACAGAATTTGGTTTCTTCTCCCGAGAGATGGTAGGACAGAGTGATGTGCGCTTTTCTGTGTGACTGACGGCTGGGTGTGGTAACCAGAATCATGTTCTACATACCCCCCACCCCCACTCACCCCCCAGCCCCGATTACCCCATTGCTCATGAGTCACCCTCACAGCCAAGCGATTAACCCCCCCCAACATCAAAGTGGCGGTTCCCTCTCGGAAGAGAAACGGATGGCTGCTCAGATAAGGGGAGGGGCTTGGGCCCACCTCCCACTGGGGGAAAAACACCTGCCTTCTCTCACCCCCAGCCCCCTGTCAATCACTGCGTTGTCACGGGCTCCAGCGCCACTCCTCTGAAATCCCGCCAACACTTGGATGGCGGCTCTCCTGCCTCTCAGCCAGCCCAGCGACTGCACATTGTTTAGAGTTACAAAGGAAGTTTATAACGTCAAGGTTTTTTTTTTCTCTCCTTTTTTTTAACGACAGTGTCAATTAAATGAGGGTAAAAATTCCTGTTTAGAACATTTTATGGTAATCCGCGATTTTTATTTAAATATTTCGGACAATTTATATCCCGGTGAGTGGCAGCTGCTATTTCCCCTTTCTTGTCTCTTTTTCGTTCCCTGTCCCTGGTTTTTTCCAGGGAAGGCGCGGGAGCCATCAGATCCAACGGGATGCTGACGCGCCTGACGTGCGGATCGGGGCTCCTCCGTAGAGGTGCTGGAGATGCAATTACGCTCCAGTCTTCTCACGCGTCTGTCAGGAGCACGAGGGAAAGAGCCACGCGTGAGCGGCAGGTTTGAGTCGCAGCCGGGGACGGGGGGAATGAAGGACAACAGGGGGGTGGGGATGGGGCTCCCTCTGCTTCAAAACTACATCTCCCAGCTGGGCTAAAGCCGGCTGATACCCTGGCCCGGGGGAAGAGTGACCCCCCTCGTCCCAAACCGTCGTCAAAACCAGCAGGCGAATTTCCGTTCAAACAAATTTACATTTTCTAAAAACCTACGCACGCAGAAATAATGACCAACTCTTTCCAGAGAGAGACAGAGAGCCACACAAATATGAGGATAATATAAATGACTGGCGCTTGCACCGGACTTGCATCATCAGAGGCTGCGCGGGAGGTTCGGAATGACGGCGCTCCGACGCACCGGAGAGTGATGTCTCCGGCCTGACAGGGGTTTAAAGTGCCAGCGCAAGGACTCAATATCCGCCGTAACGATTCTCACCTCGCGCGAAATGCCACGTCTGCCAAGCCCGCGACTGTGGAGGCCCGAAATAGAGCCGCTCCAGACTATCGGACCGAACCACCACGCTCTCCTCCACCCAGCCAATACTCGTCACTGAGGACAGCGAGCAGAGCTAATAAAACAGGCTTCAGACAGACTGCAATAGTATTTACACTAATGAGCTCCATTAGTTGGCATTAGTTTGCTTGCTTATATATGCTAGGACTATCTGTACTAAACCGATTTCACGCACCCTGAAAGCAGGCAATATAGGAAGGAAGGACAAGGCTAAACTGACAAACATAGGCGCGGATATATATATATATATATATATATATATATATATATATATGTATATAAATAGTAGGGACATATTCCCACCAACTTTCATGAAAGCTGAAATATCCCCACCAACATTTAGGTCTATTCACCTGAAATTAGGGATGTTATGATTGGGGTTTGACTATTGTTTACCAGGTTTCCAAACCGTAAGAATTTCAGAAGGTATCTAAGGTATCGAAGTCACTGTACTGAGCATCCTGTTCAACACTGCCCTGTCAAAACTCCTCTCGTGCCTCTTGAGTGAGTCGCATTGTTTGTGGCATGCTTGGCCGGCTATTGGCTTGTTTGCCTGTGAGTGCCAAAGACAGTGTCTGTGGTGAAAGTCAGTGGAGACTGAGGCTGGCACTGTGATATGGATTATTAGCGGCTAGTCAAGCCTGACACAGCACCCTATTCTCTGAAGTGACTCGTTGCATTTACATTGATATGAAGGAAGTGTTTACAATGGAACAACTAATGTTAGCTCCACATTTATGATGTGCTATTAAGCTACATTATTTACAGTTGGCAAAGTTGGCGGCACGGATGGTGCAGTGGATAGCACTGCCACCTCACAGCAAGGAGGTCCTGGGTTTGAATCCCCGTTGGCCCGGGGCCTCTCTGTGTGGAGTTTGCGTGTTCTCCCAGTGTTCAAGTGGGTTTCCTCCGGGTACTCCGGTTTCCTCCCACAGTCCAAAGACATGCAGGTTAGGCTGATTGGAGAGTCTAAATTGCCTGTGGGTATGAGTGTGTGAGTGAATGGTGTGTGTGCCCTGTGATGGACTGGCGACCTGTCCAGGGTGTATTCCTGCCTTTCGCCCAATGTATGCTGGGATAGGCTCCTGCCCCCTTGCAACCCTGTTCAGGATAAGCGGATTAGGATAATGAATGAATGAATGAAGTTGGCAAAGCTTTGTCCCCACAGTGGTTACATAGCTTTGTTACTGTAAACCTAGGTCAAATGAACTAGTCTGAACAATCACACAGACTCAGATATGATAGACTGTGGACAGTTTTACAGCAGCAGTTATTAGTTTAATGTTTCCTTTTATTCATCTCGATTGTTATATTGAGTAAGCTGATATTAGTTGCCAAACATTACCTAGCATTACCTAACATTCAACAACATTTACAATATAACCAAAGCCCTGTGGTGCATTGCTTTCATTGTTGGGGCCTGTCAGATCTCCCAGCTGAAATGACACACGTGTTTCATAACCTGAGCAAACCCACCCCGCGCCACCCAAACACTGCCCAGTCCACCCATGTATCTCAACCAACTTTGAAACCAAGCCCTGCTGAAAGAAACAGCTCAAGCTTGGTTTTGAAACTGCTAGTAGCTGGTTGACCAGTAAAGACCAGCTTGCAGCTTGACATGGTTTGACCAGCTCAAGCTATGTTTTGAAACAGCACTAGCTTATACACCAGCTCATACCCAACAAGACCAGCTCATGACCAGCTTGACCATGCTGGTTGACCAGCTCATACCCAGCTAGACCAGCCCAATTTTCAATCTGGTCAATCTGGCATAGCTGCATTACTGCAGGAAACCTGCACCCTTGACATCAAACAGGGCTTTTCTATTTACCCTCCCTTCAGTGTTGGTCATGTGACCATGGGATATCGGTCACCCAAATTTCAGGTGTGCCCCTGAACCAGCCTCCCCCGTCGACAACATAAAAGTGTCCTTAGAAACTGCCTCTCAGCACTACCCGTTTAAAGCTCGCTCCCTCACGGAAGAAGCCATCTCCGACCTGTCACTTCTCACTGAGACGACAGAGGTAAACAAACACAGAATAAGCCCCCTGTACTTTAAAGAATTAATTTCAGTGAGGGTTTTTATAACCGTGACAAGATTAGCCGGAGATGTGTGATGAGAGAGACGGTAATGAGGCCGGGAAACACGTCGTCTGTTTGGTCAAAGTGATGGAAAACGACAGAAACAAAGCAAAAGTGCCTTTTTCTGAGGTGCCAACTGTTTCACAGTCAATCCAAAGCAGGACATAAAGCGATGTCACTGCGTGCGTTCTTTAAAAAAAAGCCACCTGGGGCTTTTATATGAGGAAAAACTTAAATAAAAAAGAAAAACCCAGGGGAAGTGTTTGATTGTGCATTCCAAGTGTTTATGAATCAGCCTCCTAAGTACTACTGACTGTGCTCTCGTTTCCATGGCACGTCAAACTACACACGTTCCCCAGGTCTCAGTTCCAAATGCTTTTTTAAAGTTTATTTTCCTACCCCAGAAAATGCTAAAGTTTTTATTGCAATGTCCGTTTAAATTTGTGTCACACAACAGCGCAGTAAAATACTGATAGTCATGCTTAACGTCAGGTTAGGCTCTTCCAAACTGGTAAGGGTCACCCGGTCGGCTCAGCGATGGTTTTTCAAATCTATTCTGGGTTTGCTAGCTGGCAGTTCAAAGCTGCAGCTCACTCGCCGTGCAAAGATGTCAGCATTTCTCCAAGAATGTCAGTAAATTGATAAGAATGCCAATGCTGGCAACTGTTTGGGAAATGTAGCCTGGCGTTACTGGACCAACTCGGTAAAGTTGAGGTGTGGCAGACAGTATTTTACACCATATACAAATCAAATGCCACAAATGCCTTTCACACCTGGACTATGTGACGAAAAGTACAAAACAACAGAGACTTTACTCCTACCTGCACATACAAGCACAGCTGTAGCGTCTTTGAAAAATCTTTACTGCAGAGATATTAACGCAGATAAGTGCCAGCACTGGGTGGTTTGGATTCACCTGGGAAAGACCGCTTCTAGATCACACAAAAGAGAGTGATGGTGGGAAGAGAGAAAGACAAAGAGAGAAGGATGTGAGGGAGAAGGAGGGGGGGTGTACTGTAAAAGCGAAATTGTTACTCCAAGGGAGAAAAAAAAAACCCCTCTCAATTAGAACTTTGTCATGACAATTAATGTTAACATTTTGCATGATGATTTGTTGTCATGTATATCTGAAATCCCCTTGTTGTCATACGGGGTATCAGCATTGATTAAGCCTTGCTGTTGATGGCGGTATGAGCAGGGCTTGCGTCTCTCTGCCGATATGGGGCACGTTGCCTTCCATTAGCCGGGTCTCTGAGAGCCTGACAGCTGGTGCCTGCCGACTGCATCAAAGAGCTTTTAATCCCCAACACTGCACAATAAAAAGAGCCTATTCAACTCCCACACCCACATCACAGCACAGCGGCAACAAGGCCAAAGTAATACTTGTATCAAGCAGTTAGCAGGAAACTACAGTTCTCTGGGTAGAGGCTTAAACATGAGACTGCTTACTGTAATCAGACTACATACACGTATAAAACTGTTGAACAGACTTACGGACAGCACGCCTGTAGGGAGATGCTTATTAAATAAGGGAAGAAGGTAGGGGCCGACTCCCGACGAAGGAGCTTGTCTCTGAAATCGGTCTCCAGGTTTTCCCTCAATTTAATGAATATCTCCAAGGAAGAGTGCTGCCCTTTAGTTTATTCAACAGTGTTAGGTTCACATCCATGGAAAAGGAACATTTGTGTGCTATAATGAATGATTACCTGGAAGAAGTGTCGATACCACATTATATTATATATGCAGTCAACTCCAGAATTGTTGGGACCCTCAATGAAAATGAAGAAAAAAGGCTGCATATAATAAACCACACCGTAATGTTTTTTTTATTAAGTAATTTAAGTTAAAGTAATTTACGTTTAATTTTCTGATTTCAGTTTTTTTCTGAAAACTATAGTGTAAATTATTGTAAATAAAATTAAACAAAGTTAAATTAAATTTGAAGTAAAATTTTACTTAATTTAGTTAATATCAGTCAAATGGAACGTCTAAATGGAACAATGTTAAACATGACACATTTCTTCAAATTTTAAAGCAAGATTGCTTTTTATTATAACTTTCAAAAATACTCCTCCTTTCGGCTACTATAAGAGCTTGTAAATGCTTCCGGTAGACAGCTAGAGTTTTTAAATTCTCAATTTGGAATTTCTCCCCAAACTTCCTAGCAGAACACCTCTAGCTCAGAAATATTCTTCGGCCTTGCATATACGGCATGGAGATTGTGGAAATCCTTCCACAGATTTTCAATAATATTCTGGTGACTGTGGTGGCCATTCCAAAACCTTCATCCGTTTTTCCTGGAGGTACTTCATGGTTGATTTTGAGGTATGCTTTGGATCATTGTCTTGCTGGAATACTCAACCTCTCTTCAACTTCAATGTCTGGACTGACCTTTGAACATCGTCAAGAATTTCTTAATATTTGGCAGAATCCATCCTTCCACTTGCACAATATTGCCACTTTATGGGCCATTTTAACTGAAATCTTTCTTGGTCTTCCAGACCTTGCCTGGACTTCAACTGTTCCATTCATCTTCATCATTTTCCAATAATGTTTCTGATGGTGGAAATGGGTATTTTGAAACGTCGAGAGAGTTTTTGTAGCCTTCTCCTTCTTGGTGGAAATGAACCATCATCATTCGAAAAGCCTTGGACAACTGTTGAGAATAATTCCATCACGGATCACCCAATTTGGATGTAAAAACACACACATTAACACATTATTAGAAACACAATGGAGCCACAGCCACAACACTGTTGAGGCAGTTTTCCAAAAAAGGACATTTGGAGACTAAATTATATTCTGGGTTTCATAAGGGGTAAAACTGCATTTTGCTTACTAAACTATAAAACATCTCTCATCCTGAAAAAAAGGATTTGCACTTCCCCCCGCCTGTCACCCTCCCCCTACCTCTCTGTCCCAATCCCCCACACCTTGCACTCTCTCCAGAGCATTTGGGGATTAGGTGTCTTGCTCAGGGACACTTCGTCACAGCCCGGGCGGGGGATCGAACCGGCAACCCTCCGACTGCCAGACGACTGCTCTTACTGCCTGAGCCATATCGCCCAAGTAGTATGCAGGTTTTCCAAAATGCTGAGAAGGCGAGGTTGCCCCATTGCTTGTTTTGCCACCCACATTACAAAATAAAGAACTGTTGTTGCGAAAGCAGTGGCATCTTAAAATAAGTTACACAGATGAAACCGTGAGTTTTAACACTTTCAAACAGCCTGTTACCATAGTGATTGAAAATTGCACTGTGGAAAAAAAAGAATGAATGCAAAGAAACCCACAGGGAGACTTCAGGGGTCATATTCATTCATTTATTTATTTAAAATCTGAAGAGCTGGAGTACAGAGACAAAGCAACAGGAATAGCACCACTGTCCAAATACAGGACCTCAGTTTATACAGAGTAAAGTGCATACTGTTGGCTTTACTAATTTTAGGGTATTTTCATACATATTGTGTGATCCATGGAGAAATTATTGCCATTTTTATACATAGTCCCCCAAATCAGAAATAATAAAATCTTTAGCATTTGATAACAGCCTGAGGTCTGTGACTTAATGCATAGACATCACCAGACATTAAGTATCTTCCCTGGTGATGGTCTGATCTTCAGATCACCAGTCTTCAGTCTTGGAGGGAGACAATATGTAGAAGTAAAAGTCTGAAATGTCTTTGTTTAAATGCAATAAGTATAGAAAATAAATACTTTTGTAAAACTTTTATGAATAATAGGGGCTATGACATAGTTGGGATTACAGAGATGTAGCCTGGGAAATGAGCATGAATATAATATAGAGGGATACAAACTTATTAGGAAGGATAGATCCAGTAAGAGTGGTGGAGTTTTATCTCTTTATGTGAAAGAACAACTGAATGTGCAGGAGAGAAAACTCAGGCCGAGTGAAGATATCTGGTTAGGCTCATAGCGGAACATGTGAAGGAGTATAACAGAGTATGCTTTAGACTGCCAGCTTCACACAGTAGTGTGAACACAGTGGTCTTTTGAAATATAAAACAAGCTTGTCATGGAGGTACTAAATTACCATTTTTGGTACAGTACGTGAGTCAGCCAACAAGAGGGAAATCAATTCTAGATCTGGTGTTACCTAACGATAATGACAGAATTTTCAGCATAGAGGTAATTGAACCAATTGGGGCAAGTGATCATTCTGCAGTTGAAATATTTTGGCAAATTCAGAGGGCCTCCTCAAAGTCCTTGTCACGTTTCAGGTCTGTCTTGTCATGTTTTATGTTTTTTCATTTTGTCTTAGTCACTAATTGTCTTATCATGTATTATGTTAGTCTAGGTTCGTCATGTTGTTTAGTTATGTATCGTTACGAATTATTTTACCTTGTTATGTTCAGTGGTTATCGTCTTAGTTTGTTTAGTGTTATGTTTTGATTTATGTTTATTGTTACGTAGACTGGTCACGGTTTAAACATACACTTTTACATGTCTTTCCGCAAACCTTGCGTTCCGCCTTTCTCTCTCTCTCTTTCTGTAATTCACACCCTAATTGTTTCTATTTGTCTATTTACTAAAACTACTAACGCTAGATCAGGATTGGGTAGAACTAACAAACTAATCATGTGTTCATGTTACCTTACGTTTCTCGTGCATGTCATTTACTAATTTACTAATGCTAGGGCAGGATATTACTAACGATTACTAATTACCTTGTTAAACTTGTCATTCATCGCACCTGTTTTCTATTTCATTGCTGCGCTCTAACTAATTGTCTACACCTGTCTACACCTGCATTTATATCCCAGTCGCGCTACTGTTCGTTGCGAAATTGTCTGCCTCTTGTTCGTCAAAGCAACTCTTGAGCATTACCGGCATAGATTACACGTTAAGAGCCAAGCCTGTTTTACCGACTATTGATTTCTGTTTTGTTGACCATCGTTTGCTTTTGACCACGTCCTCGCCTACTGTTTATGTACCTTTGCCTCGCTGATTGTTTCATGGTTTCGACTTCCACATCGCCCTCGACTATGACCCTGCCTGCCGTCCACCTGTACTTCTGCCCCGCTGACAGCTCTCCTGCTACCGGACCTTCCTGCATGTCTACCGACTACGAGTTTGCCTCTTCCCTCGGCACCGTGCTTTTTATTTGTTTATTGTTTGTTTGGCTGGATCTACGTGTATGGACTTTGCTTGTCTTGACTACGCTCCTGGGATTCGTCCCGAATAATGCCCTGACGGGACTTTATCTAACCATTGTTTCTGAGTCGTGCATTTTGGGTCCAACCCCCACGCACCCGTCTCAGTCCTGTTTTTTCATCTTTGAGGAGGGGCATATTCAAGTAATATAGACTGGGTGCAACTTCTTGATTACAAGACGGTGAATGAAAAGTGGAGTAGGTTCAAAAGGGTTATACTTGATGCCAAATATATTTTCATTCCAAAGGTAAGGAAAAATTTCAAAAGCAGTCTCAACAGTAATAAAGCTATATGAAAGCTTGAGAAGAATAAAGTTTATAAGATATATAAAAATGACAGTACAGAGAGTAATAAGGCTGAATATTGTAATATGCGTGCTAAGGTTAAAAAAGAACTAAGGGTAGTTAAAAGGCTCTTTGAAAGGCGAATTGCCCAAGTTGCAAAAAGTAATCGCTTTCTTTCATGACTGCAGTCGGAAAAGGAAAGTTAAGGAAGAGGTTAAGTGCATTAAGAATAAAGGAGCGTTGCTTCATAAGAATAATGATTCTGCTGATGTCATAAATAGTTATTCTGTGTGTGTTACCAGAGAGTAGGATACTAATAGGCTGGAAGGCACATTCAGTACACAAAGGATGCTTTAGTAGATATTGAGATAGAGAATAGAGAAATACTAGATAAATGACATCAGCTAAAGACAAATAAGGCAGCAGGGCCTGATGGCATATACCCAAGAGTACTGAAACAGTTAGGCGAGATCATCTATAAACCACTGGCAGGTATTTTTAGGCGGTCTTTAGAAACTGGAGAAATACCGGACGACTCCAAGGAAGGTAATATAAAACCAATATAGAGTATAAGAATCTGCACTGATCCAGGAAACTACAGGCCTGTGAGTTTAGCATGCATCACATGTAAAATACTGGAATCTATTGTTAGAGACAAGTTAGAACAAGCAAATGGTAAACATGCTGTCCCCCACCCCCATGCACTGTCACCACCTCTGATTGCATTACAACTGCTTGACACCTGAAGCTGGTAGGAGCCATGAAGCTAAGCCTTTAATGGATAAAAAGTAAACTAACATGAAGTAGTTCACTAAAATTGCACAACAAAAAAGTAGAACAGCAGCATCTGGAAAAGCCATCTTGCAGGGAGGTACAATAAAACATCTCAACTACCTAGCTAGTAGTTTACTTCACAGCTGATGTTGCCCATCACCTTTATTTAGCAGGCAGTCCTATCCAGAGTGACTTACAATGCAATGATGTTCAATTTCTATCACTGTGGATAGAGCCATCTAATGCATTCGCCAACTTAATATGAGCAGCTAACAACATTCCCAGACCCAGACCAGCGTGTTAGGCAGGGGGGAGTAGTGTCCCTACACAACATACACAACATACACTATATACCTACATTCACACATAGACACACACACACACACACTGCATACCCCTCCATCACATAGACGCACGCACACACACACACACACACACACACACACACACACACAGACACACACACACAACATACCCCTTCATCACACAGACACGCACACACACAGAATACCCCTGCATCACACACATGCACACACACAGACACACACACACAGCATACCCCTTCATCACACAGACACACACACACACACAGAATACCCCTCCATCACACACACACACACACACACACAGACGCACACAGACACACACACACACACACACACACACACACACACTGCATACCCCTCCATCAAACACACACACAGCCATCAGAGAAGGTTGTAGTTTTCAGCCTGAATGTGTGCGCAGAGACTCAGAGCAGTGCTTTGTGGGTAATGTTGGGGCATTAGCGCGGTCCTCTCTGTTACGTCCGGTTGGTCCCTGGTCGGAACACAGCGGAGGAGAGTTATTACGCAGCCGAGGGTCAGGTGACCGCCACGCCTCCCTGCGAGGACTGCGTCTCTGCCCTCTCCTTTCTCTCTTTGCCCCTTTCTCTCACTTCCTTTTCATCATCACTCCATCTCACTGCCCATGTCGGCCCTTCTCTCAGTTCTCCCTCCCTCCTTCTTCCCCTCATCCCTCTCCATGTCACTCTTTCACTCTCTCCACCTTGCCTAGTCTCTCTTTTTCTGAACCGTAGTCCCTCTCTTTCTGAACCTCTCTCCCTATCTGCCACTCCACCCTCTCTCTCTTTCTTGCTCTCCCTCTCTCTCCCTTCCTTTCTTGCTCTCACTCTCTTTCTCTAGTTTCCTTTCTATCTGTCTCTCTCAGTTCCCCCTCCTGTCTCTGTTTCTCTCTCTCTCTCTCTCCCTCTCCCCCTGCCCCCCTCTCTCTCAGACGCAGATTTATTCTGAGAGAGAGGGAGGAGCAGGGGTCAGGAGGAGGGAGGGGAGAGCACAATAAAAGCTAAGATCATGGCTCCCGAGAGGCTTGTTTGGCTCCTGCACCCGATCCATCAACCACTGTTTCCAGTGCCAAGGTCAGCTCTAATGAGCATTTGCTAGGGTCTTATTCTCACCTACCTCTCTAGTGCCCTGACAATACACACACACTCACATACACACACTCACACTCACTCATACGCACATATATACACACGCACACTCACATACAGATGCACACGCATATACACACACACACACACACTCACGCATACGCAGAGGCACATACATATACACACACACACACACACACACACACACACACACACACACACACACACAGACACACACAGACATTCATACTCACACACATATATATACACACACACATGCACACTGAGCACTTTATTAGGAACACCTGTATACCTACAGTACTTATTCATGTGATTATCTAATCAGCGGCAGTGGTGCAATGCATGAAATCATTCAGTTAATGTTCACATCAACCAGCAGAATGGGGACAAAATGTGATTTTTGTCATGGAATGATTGTTGGTGCCAGACAGGGTGGTTTTAGTATCTCAGAAACTGCTGATCTCCTGGGATTTTCACACACAACAGTCTCTAGAGTTTGCAGAGAATGGTGCGAAAAACAAACAACATCCAGTGAACAGCAGTTCTGTGGGCAGAAACGCATTGATAATGAGAGAGGTCAGAGAAGGGCCAGACTGGTCAAAGCTGACAGAGGTTTGATTGCCTGTTTACTGTCACCATCCTAAGAGGATAGGCTACAGAAGCAGAAGACCAATAAATCTAAAAAATGAGTCTAATAAATACATAATAAAGTGCTCACTGAAGCATATGCACACGCACACTCATACGCACAAACATACACACATGCACAAACACACACTCACATACACGTGCATATGCAAATGCACATTCACATGCACGCATGCACACACATACACGCACACAGACACACGCATTCTTGCAGGCTGATACATCTGCTTACTGTCTATAAATATGCACAGATACGCAATAACTCTACATAACTAGGCATATATTTACATGTGAAATTATATCAAAATGCACACACCCGCACATACACACACACACACACACACACACACACACAGAGGTGCATCCATGCAATAGACACAGACAAATGCACTAAAGGTACATGGCTGCACCAAAAATAGACATTGAAATTTAGCAAATTCATTAATAAACACAGCCAAACTCTATACACATACGCGATACACACATGCACACAATTACAGTGCATATCACACACAAACAGAATATGCATACATACATACCCCATGCATAAATATTTAATTCTGAACATACATTAAAGCAAACACCTACACGCATAAATAAAGAGACTCATAGATAGAATGCTAAGATAGTGCTTACAAGCCCAGCTCCAAAAGTCACATGCATTTTAAAGCACCTATTCACAGTGGCCTTGTGAAAAAAACTAAGCAACATGGCTGCCATTTTGAAGGGAGATGTGCCATGCCCCCGTCTCTCATCAATTCACTGGCACCCCCCTCCCCACTCCACAATTTGTCTGGTCTCCTACCCCCCTGTCAACAATCCATCAATCTCACACAGCTGAATTTTCTAAACTGGAGATTAATGAATGTGCACACACACACTTACAGCGTACGCAGGCAAACAAATATGCAGATAGATATACATGACTCTGCAGAGTTGGTGAGTAAGTGAACAAGCTTCATAAAGAGTCCATAAGAGTCCATGTCTGCTTAAACCAAGCATACGAGGCTCATAAAGAGTTTGTGTGCTGAAACCAAGAATATGAGGCTTCATAAAGAGCATGTGTCTGCTTAAACCAAGCATGCAAGGCTTCATAAAGAGTTAATGTGTGCGCTTAAACCAAGCAAACAAAGCTTCATATAGTTAATGTCTGCTGAAACCAAGCAAACAAGGCTTGATAAAGAGTTCATGAGTGCTTAAACCAAGCATACAAGGCTTGCATATAAGGCTTCATAAAGAGTTTATGTGTGCTTAAACCAAGCATGCAAGGCCTCATAAAGAGTTTCTGTGTGCTCATAGCAAGCATATGAGGCTTCATAAAGAGCTCATATGTGCCTAAATCAAACATATGAGGCTTCTAAAACATCTGTGCTTAAACCAAGCATACAAGGCAAATTGGATTATCCAATGAGCGGGTTTCAGTATGATGCTTACTTCTTGACCTCCTGCACCAGAAAACACACTGAAGTCTACCATGCAAGAACCCGTATAAATCTGCCACGTAAAAGGAGTGAAATGGAGCATCCCAGACCAACCATCAACACAATATTCACAAACGAACAGAAACCGCGAGTACAACGCGGCCATTGCACCCCGGACCAAAGCATTTCTCCCGAACGGCTTCCCCAAATATCCTGCAGTATAAACGTATTTCATGTGAACTATGTAAGCCGCGTACACCTGCTCGGGATAAGGGACAAGGCATCCGCTAAATGCAACATGAATGAAATTAGCAGTCACCTGAAACAACAGCCACGCATCATCCAAACCGGGGTAGTGGCGGTGGAAGTAAAAGAAAGGATGAAAGGAGGAGTAAAGAAAGGATGAAAGGAGGAGTAAAGAGAGTGATGTGTGGCCGCTCCGTGCTCCCTCTCACGCCGCGTTGAGAGTTGGGAGACAGGTGTTATGACAGGAAGGATGGACAGTGTTGATAAGTCAACTCCACCTGTCTGGGGTGGAGGGGGGGTGGGTGCAGGCCTTCTCTAGATCTGGTCTGGACCTGCCACCCCTGTCCAAACTCATTAAGGTCCCACACGCCTGTGGAACGGGCCCGGGGGTGGGGGGGGAGGGGGATTGAGGCATGTGGAGCGTACTAATGAAGCAATAAAAGTCACGGCGGGGGGGGGAGTGGAGGGGCGGGGCCCCAGACAGGGGGGGCGGGGATGGGGGTGATGAGGAGCGCGGTAATTGAGATGTAGCAGACCCATATATTCCCTGCCTGTTCCACGCAGATCAGGGAGAGTCCTGCTCCAACTGCACTGAAGTCAAATCACCGCCTCCATCACACTGATCTAATGAGAGGGAGGGAGGGGGGTGTTTATGGACTTTGGGACTAACAGGTAAGTGAACATTTATGGACTTACTTTAATACCTTTTTTTAACATTACATTACATCACAAAGCATTTAGCAGATGCTCTTATCCAGAACGTAGTACAACGAAGTGCAAATCGAACACAGGGACAAGTGTCAAGTGGACCCGAGAGGACAGTACGCTTCCGTGACCATACAGATACAATTGGAACCCATTTTTCATTTATTTATTTGTTCTGGAACGTCATCATGCCCAACCACCTGAAAATTTCTGTTTCTGCGGTTGACATGAGCTATTTTCCGATTGGTTGCTGTAACTGCATTTTAGAATTTGTTTCACATTTATGATCTTCATTACCTTCTTTTTGTTTTTTTTCCAATAATTTGGCGCCAAACATGGGACTCTGTATATCCAATTCTCACCCTAGTTTGGAATGTCCACTTGTCTCCCCAACCACGTTAATGGAGCAAACCCCCACTGAACAGGACACACACGTTTCCTCAGACAGGTTAATAATTTGAACTGTGTCTCATCGGTAATTATCTGTCCCTACAGACCGTCTTGCACTTTCTGTTTTATTTCCCATACCTCAGAAAGTCAGGCCATTTTTTCCAAACTTCAAATGCAGTTTGCTGCCAAATGTATTTGGGATGAATTACTTGTAAATTCAGTAGCTTTACTAATATCAGCAGATCTTTAATCCTGTTATTGTGAAGGTTATATTCAGGCAGGGTGTGCTGTGAGAGGCCCAAGACTAAGACCCAGAGCTTTTCTCTGTACCTCTCGGTCCATGTTCATCCCTGCTTTCTGCAGGCACTGACTGAATGTTTGACGCTAATAGTGTTTTTGATGATGATGATGGTAATGATGATGGTGAGAAATATCACTGATATACCCTATTCTCATGGTGATTATTATCATGGTGAGAAATATCACTGATGTAACTGTTTATTATGACAATGACAGTAATGATGATGATGATGATGATAATAGTGAGAAATGTCACTGATATAACCCATTCTAATTGTGATTATTATGAATGTGACCAATATAACGGATTATTCAGTTGAGAATGATAGTAATGATGACGGTGACGGTGATGACGATATAGTTGCCATTGACAACGATGGAAATAATGGCGATGTTCACGGAAATCAACGGCGTGGTCAACAGCGACGGTGTTACCGGTAGAACAGGCGGGTCCCTCTGCCCGCTGCGCGTTCTCACCGGCTGCCCGAATGACGCACCCTCTCCGCCTCTGCGTCCCAGACGCCCGATTCAGAGCGGTGATTTATGGGTGTCAGGCGCGCCCCTGTTCGGCCCTGCCCCCCTGGAGAGCAGGGGAGACCGAGGGGGTGCCCTGGCCCTCTCTGACAGCTTGTGAGCGTCTCCCTGTAGCAGCTGGATGGGGGTCTGACACACACCCCCCCGCCCCAAACCCAGGCCTGTCCTCACTCACCTCCATCACTCTGAGATGTCTATACAGCGGTTAACATTGAACTATGACCCCCCCCCCCCCACTGATGCCAAAAACAACCATCCCCTCTCTACCCTTGCCATCCAACACCCCCCTCACCCACCGTCACATTATGCTTTGCTGCCCTGGAAACGTGCACGCCCCTCCACACACCCATAATTCATTTTCTCTTTGCATTATAGGTGCTACATCAAGGTGCTACTAATGAACTTGGACAATAAGTGGGGCTTCAAATAACCTACTGCTCCTTTCAGGGGTAGTGTCACACCATCCCCAATAACAGCAGTGAAGAACCTGAACTCAAATTATTTTCAGGGATTTTTACATTACATTACATTAATGGCATTTGGCAGACGCTCTTATCCAGAGCGATGTACAACAAAGTGCAAAGTATACACCCATAACCAAGGATAAGTCCACTGAAAGACCCTAGAAGGAAGTACAATTTCATAGAGATGGGGGACAAAAAGTAATTGCACAATTGGCTGCTCAAATGTTTCTTGGACAGGCGTGCTAAGTTCCATCGTTAGCTCATGCATAAAAGAGCTAGCAAAAGGTCTAGAGTTAATTCCTGGAGTGCCATCTGCATTTGAAGTGGTTGTCTCTCAACATGAGAACCAAAGAAGTGTCAATGCCAGTAGAGCAGGCCATCAGTCGGCTGAAAAATTATAAGAAATCAATCAGAGACATAGCCAAAACATGTGGTATGGCAAAATCAGCTGTTTGCTAAATTATTAAGAAGCCAGAATGCAATGGTGCAATGGCTAGCAACCTGGTAGACGATTGTGAGCTGAGTTAGAAGGTTCATACTCACATTTTTTATAATAAATTAATTATATATTGTTTTCTAGGGCACTAAATATACACTTGCTGAGCACTTTATTAGGAACATTATACTAATACTCAAAACAGCCTCAATTCTTTCTGGCATGGATTCCACAAGGTGTTGAAACCATTCCTTTGAGATTCTGTTCCATGTTGACATGATTGCATCATTCTGCAGATTTGTCAGCTGCACATTCATGCTTCGAATATCCCTTTCTACCACATCCCAAAGGCTTTCTTTCAAATCTGGTGACTGAGAAGGCCACTGAACAACATTGAACTCATTGTTATGTTCATGAACCCAGTTTGAGATTACTTTTGCTTTGTGACATGGTGTATTATCATGCTGGAAGTAGCAATTAGGAGATGGGTATATTCTGGCCATGAAGGGATACACATGGTCAGCAACAATACTCAAATAGGCTGTGGTAAACGAAGATTGATTGGTATTAACTGGCCCAAAGTATGCCAAGAAAACATTCACCACAGCTGGCAGGAAGGGGGAAAGGAACAGCTCACGATCCAAAGTACCCCCCCTCCCCCCACCGAACATTGTGGATGTCGTGTTTTGCCTTGGGCATGTATGGCTGCCACTGGAACTGGCAGCAGGATGAATGCCAAAGTATACAGAAACATCATGTCTGCTCAGGCCCAATCAGATGCATCAAAACTGACTGGATGACGCTTCATCATGCAGGAGGACAATGATCCAAATCATACTGCAGAGCAGCAATAAGGAAGCCCAGCATCTGGAGATGCCTATGGGTCGTAGACTTCAGGCAGTAATTGATTGCAAAGGCTTTGCAAAAAATCTTTGTTGACTTTATTTTTGCTTTGAGTTAATTTGTCCAATTACTTTTGGAAAGGCCTGTGTTCCTGTTTTATTTCAACTTTTTGTTTGCTGGAGTACAGAGCAAAAACAGGAAAAAATGTGTCACTGTTCAAGTGCTTACTAATTGCACTGTACCTCTCCACGCCGGAAGTGATGCCACAGGTGCACTTAATGACCTAATTACCAGGTAAACTGTCACGTTCTGTGCCCTTTTTCCTTGTTTCCCCATTTTCTGTGGTCATGCTCCATTTCATGTCCTCTCTTTCTCCTTGTTACATGTCTCCGCCCACCACACCATATATGTATCTCCTCTGTTAATAGTCTCACCCGCTTCTCGTTGTTTCTTTGTTTGTGTAGCTTATAAGCCTGCCTGTTTCAGTGCTCTGTGCTAGTTTGTTTGTTTTCTTGCTTGTTCCCTGTAGTCCTAGCCTCTGCTTCCATGCCCTGGTTGCCAGTCTGTTCTTTTGCCCTGTTTGTTTTTTTGTTTCCCATCCTGCCACCTGCCTGCTCCTCTACTCTACCCCGGATCCAACCGTGGATCACCTTGGACCTCCTTCTCTGCCCAGAACTGTCCTCCAGCACCCTTCTTCACCCTACTCCTGCCCCTCCTGTCCCTGAACGTGCACCCGCCTGATCCCCTGTACCCCTGTTTGCTTGGATCCTGACCCGCTGCCTGGGCTTTACTCAGAACTCTGGTTATTCCTTCATTGCCCACTTTACTATCCTTGTACTGTCATTATCAAGGAAGCTGACTTGGAAGCCACCTTGGAGAACCAGTCCTGTTTTCCAAATGGTTGTAGCTAACCTGAGCTGCTTCTGCACAAAAACACTCAGTTTTGTGAATGGATAATATTTTTAATTGCTCTGAAAAAAACCAACGTGTATTGCATTTCTAAGGACATCTTCTATGCCATAAGAAGAAGGCTCCAGCTCTGCTCATTAGCGCCCAACACAAATTCACGTAGGCAGACAGGCAAATTAAGTTTCTTGTTTCTTTTTTTTCCCCACTACTAATTGATTATCGTCGGGTCCATTCGGCCAGCTGATACAGATTACCGTGGAAACCGTTGTCACGGCAGTGGCAGCGCGGAGGGGAAAGGGCGGCGCTGAATTCCGGGGGCTGGCTGCAAGCGCGGGAGAGCTTTCACTTCGCCTCGTCTTCTCGGCCGTTAACATGATGGATGGTCTGAAACCCCTTGCGAAACCACTACTGTGCCACACTCTCTTCTCCCCCTCTCCCCCTCCGAGCAGATGTCTTCAGTGAACTCTGTCAAAAATAATAAAACACTGGGTTCTGGATACGCCTCGGCTGAAACAAGCAGCCAAGGTGAAAGGTATCCAGAGATTTAGCCTGTGAACCTGCTCCTATCCAAAGCCCACTCACTCGATTGGACTCCACTGCAAACATACAATGCACATGCATTACATGCAATGGCTCTGTACTCCAGTACTGGTTTTGAAATTAAGCAATGGATACGAATTTAAAGTGCAGACTATCTTTAATTGGCCAGCTGTGTGTTTTTGCATTAGTTCATGGACAAGAAAGCAACAAACTAGATTTGATTCTAGGTGTGGAATTTGCATTTGGAGTCAGTTGCTTTTGTCTCTCAACATGAGCACCAAGGAAATGTCGATACCAGTAAAGCAGGCCATCATGAGGCTAACAAGTCAGAACAAACTGATCAGAAACATAGCCAAAACATTGAGTGTGCTACTGTTAAATAAACTGTTTGCTACATTGTTAAGAAGCAAGAATCCACTGGTGAGCTCAGCAATAGAAAAGGCCTGGTAGTGGATTACCAAAGAATACTTTCAATCGTGAAAGAAAGCTTTCAACTGTTTAACAAGAACATTCAAGAACATTCTCCAGGATGTAGATATATTCGTGTCAGAGACTACCATGAAGAGAAGACACAACCTCAGAGTATTCAACGCAAAACAACGGTGAGCCTCAAGAACGGAATGGCTGGGTTTGAGTCTGCAGAAAAGTACATACAAAAAACCGTAGCGTTCTGGAAAGAAGTCTTATGGACAGGTGAGATGAGTATTAACTTGATAGGAAGAGGAAAGTCTGGAGAAGGAACTGCTCAAGATCCAAAGCATGCCACCTTGTCTGTGAAACAGGGTGGAGGCAGTGCATGTATGGCTGCTACAGAAACCGGCTCACTTGTCTTCATTGATAATGTAACTGCTGACGGCAGCAGCAGGATAAATTCTGAAACGTACAGAAACATGTCATCAGTTCAGATCCAACCGAACGCCTCGAAACACACTGAACAGCACTTCACCGTGTAGCAGGACCGTGACCCCATACATATTGCCGAACGCAGGCAGAGTGTTTTTCTTTCAAAGATATTTTAGAGCATTTTCAGCTTTATTGGACAGGACAGTTCAGGGTAGAAAGACAGTAAGAATGGGGAGAGGGAGAAGGAGGGAGAGACTTGAGGCAAAACGTGCAGCTGGATTCAAACTGCCGATGTCGTGTCTTGTAGAAAGCACTGGGATGCTCTACAGGTTATGCCTCTGAGGCACCCCTGCAATAACGTTCATCAGGGCTACAAAGTGGAAAATTCTTGACTGGCAAGTCAATCGCCCGTCCCGAATGCAACTGAGCAGGTGTTTCACTTGCTGAGGACAAGCCTGAAGGCAAAAAGCCCCCAAAACAAACACAAACACAGACATGAAGATGTCTGCAGTACAGACCTGGAAAGATGCCCAGTGTGTGGTGATGTCTGTGAGTCGCAGATCTCAGACATTGAACGATTTGCAACCAAGTACTTAATATGATGACTCTATTGAAAATTATTTGAATTTGTCCAATGACATTTGGTCCCCTAATATGGGAATACTGTGTATAAGAAGTGCTACAATTCTTACACAGATCACGTGATAATGATGCAAATACCCTCAAATTAGAGCTGACTGTCTGCACTTTATTCTCCTCTTCACCGTTTCATTTCAAACCCAACGTGCTGGAGTACAAACGACAAAGGAAAGTGTGTCGCTGTCCAAATACTTACGGACCGCTCTATGTGCGCATGCACTCACACTGCTCTCGTTCCGCTTCATTCTGTTTTTAAACATACATCGTCAAAGACCCTGGAAGCCTTCTGACAGTAAACATTACTGTATCAGTTTTTAGCGTATGTTATTACAGAGATGCAGATAAAGTATGTATTTAAGAATGTCCTCCCCTCACCTCACCAGTCCTTAGGGGGCTCCTGTTTGAAACTGTAGACCCCAAGCAGTGAACCTGACCCTGTCCCCCATCTCATATCTGTACAATTACCTGTCTGGGCCTAACACTAATACCAGCTGTGAAGCACTGGTTCACCATTACAATATGCCCACACTGACTTGTATTACCACTTTTTATAGTGGACCCACATATTACATACAGTGGGCTCCAAAATGATTGGCACCCCAGACTGGCAATACACTGAAAATGCAATATAATTACTGAGATAAACTAAAAATGCCAACAAATGAAAAAAAACTGCACTTTATTAATGTTTCAACAAAACCAACCAAAAAAAACTGCTCTGTGGAGACAGTCAATAAAACCTACACCCTATGATAAAAAATAATGAGAATAAGAAAAAGAAGAAGACCAACAGCAATATTTGCCTGAGTTATCGCCATTCCTTGTGCTCGCGTGTGCACAAGACCGGGGTCACCTGTTCCCCTGCCCTGGTTTGTCAAGCAGCTCTGTTAGCACGAGAGTGAAAACACTCAGTATGGGAAGCCCAGATCCCAGTGGGTCCTCTGGGGACTACATCACACCTGCCTCTGTCCGCCTTGAAACCTTTCTATATCACAAGAGACAAATCCCCAGAGCCCCCCTTCAGCTGTCTCAGGAGGGTGCAGGGGAGAGGGGTTGGCGAGGGGTTAGGCAGTGGAAGTCCTTTACAGCAAAAGTGATCATTTCCTCTCCCCCACAATACAGAACCGGCATCAAACCTCCCAGCGATCTCTTACCCTCACCATCTCCTCAACTAACACGGGCCTCCAATTAAATCAAAAGTGGTTTGTTTTTATTGGTCTTTTGCGCTGACAAGTGGGCTATCATCCTGACGGCTCTACCTGTCAGTGAGCCGGGGAAAATCCTCCGCTGACGATGCCCAACGCTTCCAATTAGGGGAGAATCAGGCTCCTGGCGAGCAGTCTTTCCAACCTCCCCCAAGGTCCCCCCTCCCTCCCCCGTTCCTCCTCTTCCATTCACACCACACGCCTGAGTCTTCCCCTCTCACTTTGCCTCTTATTTTCCGCTCTTCTTCCTCTTTTTTTTAAAGGAGTGTGTATCTCTACTGTAAATTACCGGCACAAAACGGGGTGGCACGCTGCCAGCGAGGACTGACGCCCCGGCCTGTCAGCTTTAATGAGAGGATGAAGGTTTATTTTGGCGGCAAGCGCGTGCTAAGTTCTTTCTTGTATGACAGCTGACTGAGAGAGGCGAGCGTTAGCCTTATAAAAGATTTAGCGATTCTCATTATTTTCTGTCAAGTATCATTTCTGATGGCTTTAGGTTAGTCATTCACATCTCTGGCTTGTCCGGGGTGCACCCTTATTTTATTTATTTATTTATTTTTTACACCGTTTGTTTGTTATGTTTTCTCCTTTTCTTGAAATGCGCGTTTCCCCCTCGGCATTTCAAAAAGATATCGAGATGCCAAAGTTGTTCCAAAGGCGACATGCGTTTTTCACCAAACAAAACAAACAAGCAACTAAATACATAAATAAAAGACACAAGCAAAATATCATTGTTTTTTCCTCTCGCCCGCCGATGAGGTGGGGCGTACAGATAGGTGCTATATGTCTCGCTCTTTGAAGCCTCTTGTAAACACTACAACATGTTAAATATAAGAAGAAATGTCAAGTGAGCACACGGAAGCGAATGATTGACGGGGATTTCGGTAGGCTGGTGCTTCAATGCACGGAAATTTTTTTTGGTTTGTTACAAACAAGAGAAAGAAAGCCAGGCTGAAGTTATGAAAACTCTGTAGGATGCATCGTATTGCCAAAATAAGACGCTGATTTATCACAAAATAATCAATAGGGTGAAGTCAGGTAAATTGGGCCACTTTTGGGCTAATCGTATTTCACACCATAATAATAGCCATGGACACAATGCTCAACTATCAAATGTTTCTTCTTTATTAAGTCAAGTCTCCTCTATCATTCTGCGTTGGACTTATGTAATAAAAACAAATACTTTAGTCTGAGAGCAATTCAGGTATCAGATGTTACCCACCATGACAAGCATACTGTGATCAGGTGAAGTGGGCCACCTGTTCAGCTAAAATAGGCCAGTGGAAACTGGACAGCAAAAAACATAATTCTGAACAATATTCTTTATTTAATTTTTTGTAAGAAGAAATTGTTTTTTTTTAATGTATCTGTGTGTGTGTGTGTGGGGGGGGGGGGGGGGGGGGGGGGGGGGGGGGATCTGTGTTTAACAATAGAAAATATTGAAATAACATACAACAGCAATTACATGAAAAGGCATACATTACATTAAAAAACTAAACTAAATTGTTTGAACCTGTGTGTGCCTGTCTGTGTGAGGAGTGAATTTGTGTGTACATCTGTGCATGTATGCCTGCATGCATGTGTGTGCATGTAGCCTATCTGTGCATGTGTGTGTTTGCATGTGTATATGCATGTATGTGGGTGTATGCATGTGACTGTGTGTGTGTGTGTGTATGTGTGTGTGAGTTTGTGTGGGTATGTACATTTCTTTATAAAGTTGCTATGTCTATACAATATCACTATGACATATCCAGGCTTGAATATTTTAAATAATATTTGAATAAGGTTCAATACGAGGAACCATCAAAATATCTGCTGAAAGGCAGAAGGTGGACCTTTTTAACTGAAATTACTGGCTCATTTTATCGAACACATTAAGCTAAAATGGGCCAGTAAGTAAAATATGACTATTTTTCTGAAAGAGACTATCAAGACACTTATCGTGAAAATGTACTTCTTGATGTTTATTTGTTTTTTATCACATATCAACCTTGAAAAGCTAAAAACATTGAAAGCTAAAACTTAACAAGTCAGGGCATTCAGCATGCCATCTTCACCAGTCTCCGCATCGAACGTTACCCCGCCATCTTTAGCAACGTGAGACCAATCAAGTCAGTTTCTACATGTCAAATACTGTTGTGGTAACAGTGAGAAATTATTTGCAGCGATCGCCTTAATCTTAAAACGCTAAAATGCCCCAACCTTATCTGGCCCATTTTAACAAGCTTTAGTTTACGGCTTATCGGGCAACTTCCACCATGGAATCATATTATACCGACCACGAAGCACCTGGAATTCGCTAAGTATTAAAATACACGGGGACGCCGCGGGCCTCAACCGCTTTTCAACCTGGTTGAGTGGCTCAGACCGTCGTTGAACTTTCGCGCTGGATGAGCTTGTGCTCCAACAGGCCAAGGAGCCTTCATACGCACGCGCGCACACACACACACACACACACACACACACACACACACACACACACACACACACACACGCACACACCTGGGGTCCGTTTCTCACGCTCATTCATCAGGACCTAACATTCCCTGACGCGCGCATGCCCTCATTTATATTTCCCGCTTCCATCTAAGGGCACGCCTGGCTATAAAAAGGCCGAAACTGATTCCAGAAACGACCTGCCAGTCTCCCCGAGGCTGACTGCTAAATAATAACCACGCAACCGTGTAGAAAATCAGGCAACAGCTGATTGAGAGGCATGTGGAAAAGGCAGAACAATCTCTCTCTACAATGTAAAATGTTCATTTAAAAATGGGTGCTTTAAATTATAATCGAATATAGGCCTATGCAGTCCTATATTGTAAACTTTTTTTTTCGATTTAACGATAATTCTGCAGTGTGCGTATAACAATATTTTAGTGACTATATAATCAAATATAGTCCCATTAAAATACTTGCTCAAGAGTGCAGTCAGAAATTAACCACAAATAGTGAGGACGAATCGTAAAAATATGCTCGAACACGTGCGCAATTCAGATTTTACTGCCAACATAGATTATTTGGAATAGCCTACCCTGAGATACTAGTTTTCGACTGGCTTCTTGACAGTAGTTGCGTTTGTAACGTAGGCTACTGACGCATGGTACACATAGGCCTATAAGGATAGCCTCCAAAATAGTTTGGACCCTTTAGAAGCAGCCTATAATTAGTCTAGAGGTTTGGTAATGAGGCGAACACTGCTAAGCACCACAAAACCAGTTCTGACAAAAAGCAAAACACGAACAGAACTATGTTTGAGGGACGGAGCCGCACGTGCGCTTCTCAGCGTCGCGAGGCTACATTATGAAAGTCAAGCGAGAGAGGATCAGCTTCGCTCTCCGCCTCTTTCCCCGCCTCGATGTGACAGCTTGCAGCCGCGCTGCGACCCCATGGGAGCGGAGAACGCGTCACCAACCTGCCGGTGTCTGCAATGGAAGAACGCCTCCAATCTGGTGTTCACACGGGGGGTTCAATTATTACGGGCTGTCGGTGAGTCACACGGGGCAAACTGTCTCAAAGAAAATGCGAAAACAGGGGACAATAGTTGTGCATGCACGTTACAGTTTTGCTCCACGCTGTCCTTTCAACTGGCGCTTTCATCATCGCTCATTATCATTGCATACATTATCATTAGTCTTTTGTAAAGGGCTAAACGTTATGACCACGCGAAATAAATAACTACTCACCTGAAAGGGTAGCTATTCATTTGTTTAAAAGGACAAAACAACCCGTTATGAATGCCGTTAAGCAGCAGTAGTCTATAGCGCTTAGACTCAGCAATTTAGGGGAAAATATCCCAAGCAGAGATAATTGCTTTCAAACAAACAAAACTTAAAAATTCATCACGACAACACGACTGTTGTGACGCTTAGAGTTAGTAATTAAACCCTTAACACGAAAGAATGGTGGTATTAAATTAATTTACGGAAAATATATTAATTCGATGCCAGTAACCTCACTACTGTTTAGGCTATGGTAACTGCTGTGTCAAATGTGCACCGCACAAACTTGTTGTCTATCCACCATCATCATCCACTTCCAATGCGATTAAATTATATTTACACGAGCACATCCTCAGCCGACCACAAGGACAAGAAAAAAAAAAAGAATTGTTGCTATATATTCAATTAAACAATTAAACATCCAAACGGTATTATACAATTAGGATACCAAGCTATGACAATAATGGAAAAATGCCCAGAGTGTGTGAAAACTGTCAAGTTTTGACAAACTACAGGCTGGACGGGGGGAACGGGGAAATGAGACCACCCGTTTCACATAATAACCCTATTATAAGCTTCATCAATGATGTAATGAAAGCCAACAGTGTGAAAATTGCCTGTAAACAGTAGGATCTGGGTCTCCTAATGAATTCTGTGTCTCTTTTAATCAAAGCGAGGGTGGGGAGGAGATGGAGTGTGTGGGGAGGGTGTGTGTGTGTGTATGGGGGGTGTTGGGGTCCAGTTTCCTCTTCACGAGCCAGTCCTCGCCCAAAAAGCCTACTCAGCCAATGGAAACAAGCCGCTGGGGACGCACGTGGACGGCACAGCTTTAAAACTCAGCTCATGAGTGTGCCACAAGTTCATTTTTTTAGGATTTTCTTCCCCCCCCCCTCCTCCACCGGCAAGAGTTAGTTCCCTGATGCGTCTGTTTAACCTGTTTTAGCACTCCGTTTTATTCTCTTTTCCTGTTCTCTCGCCTGTCCGGCGGTCTTCGGGTTTTGCACTGCCTACCTTGTAGCTTGAATGCTTCGAGTCTCCGTCGCCGGCTCTCTCAGCTCAGTCCACAACTGCAAATTACCTCTGATCTGACCAGGTTTTCCCAGACGATTGCGGTTTTTCCTCTCAACCACGGGCTGATCTTGTATGATAGCTCGCGCGTCTGTCCTTGGTGCTGAAATACGCGCCCGCCTGTTTGCTAGATGAGTTGGTATTTGTGCGGCGTTGCTGTAACATTTACTCATCGTGCGGCGATCTAAGCAGAATTTGGTCAATAATTTATAAGCAGAACTGGAACAGAACTTTTTTTTTTTCTGAAAATTGTTATGCTACGACTCAGATCAATTAGTCGGTAGCTGGGGGGGGGTTCCAACTGTATCGACTTTTAAATAGTACAGAGGCGAGTACGAAAAAATAGTTGAATGCAAGAACGATATCCGCAGCTACAACCATTTTCGATAAACTGGAGATATTTTCTTCGTTCTGAAAACTTTAAAAAACGATCTTAAAGAAGAAGGCTTTGGAGGAAGTGGAGGAATATATTATTTCCAAATTTTTCTATTGGATTTTGCATCTGGATAATTGCGATTTTGGTTCACCTTGACGTCCCGCACTTCTACCCGAAGTTGCCAGTGAACAAATGATTATTTAAAACACAACGCTAAGAACCTGTTTTTGAGCTGGGTGACAATGGACGCGTCCGCCAACGGGTCCAGCTTCGGAATAGACACTTTACTTTCTCACAGACCTGGAAGTCCAATCGTTTCTAAAGGGGACAGTTTAATGGGAGAATGCCGCTCGCCCCTGGAGTTCAGCCCGAGGTCTGACCTCGAGAGCGTCTGCTCTTCCCCTCCGTCCCCGCGGCGGGAGAGCGTGGAAGAAGCGGTGCAGAGACAAGGTCGCGCTCTCGGGCTACAGTCCCATCTACAGAACGGACAGATTTCCGCCGGTTCCCAGCCGCGGACCGTCACCTCGTCGTTCCTCATTAGAGACATTCTGGCGGACTGCAAACCGCTGGCCGCCTGCGCCCCATACTCCAGCAATGGACAGCCAACTCAAGAGGCAGGGCGGCTCGCGTCCAAGATCGCAGACGAATTCATGGATAAAATCCACAGCAACTCCTCTTCAGACAGCGAATACAAAGGTAGCCTACTATTTCACTCAAACTTGACACATCTCTCTCTTATCTGTATCTGATATTTTTACAAGTTTCTACTAAAGCGGCCACTTGGTTTTAATTTAGGCTATATGGCAACTGTAGGCCTATATCGTGTGTTTGAGCTGTGTTTTAAGGAGCAAACTAATTATCGTGCTCCCAGATTAGAGAATGCTCCAAACTTCAAAGCTGTAAAATAATATTGACATTTGAGAGGCTGTTTGAGAGTTTTTGATGCTTCATTGCAGATTCTACATTTAGGACGGATACAATACAAGTTCACATTGCAAATTTGGTGCTGTAGTTAATAAATCCATTTGTTTATTTATGACTATTTCCATTACATTAACTTAGACGGTGTAGTCCAGAGCACTGTAAAAAAATAAGAAATAAAAATAGGCTGTCCCCATTTATAAAAATCTACCGAAGAAATAAAAAAAGAATTACTTTTGTAAATGTACGGTAGCCAATTGTATTTAGAATGACGACATGTACAAAATTTGGTATTTGGTATCAATTTACCGTCAATAATGTTAATTTATTAACAGTATTGATGGTATTTCTCACGAACAAATACAAACAAAAATATTGTTCATACGTATGGGCTATTGATATTTTCTAATTTAATTCTTTAGCACCGTCTATACCTTTTCTAGTAAAAGAAAATGGTTCCTTCCCGGAAGGAAAATATGGTGTAGGCTGTGATAAGCGCTCTTAAAGAGCGTTATCAACATTGGGGCAGTTGAATATTGAAATTACATATTGCCATTAACTATTTTACAATGTATTTCATATGAGAGCAAAGAGCAGCGACAGAGCCGCCTGCCTGCACCAGTAAAGCTAAGTGATACGGCTCTTAAACAGACCAGGTGTCATTTTCACCTTCAGTTTAAGAAGTGTACTATGTAAACGATCGGAAAGGCAAATACTAACATGCACCAACAGCCACATATATAAAGAGGAGGCAGAACGCACAGATGTGTAAAATTATTGCAGTTTACCCACACCCCCGGTCTTATTTTCCCAAGTAAGTAACTTCAGGCAGATGGTGATGATTCGAATTCAAAGTTTAAAGTTTATTTACTTGGAAACTGTAGCACATATAGCCTACATCTTCTAGAGCTTTTAAACACGTGGGAGACAAGAAAATTACACTGACCCTGAGGTCATGAATTCATCTCTTACGACCGAACGAAGAGCAACAATTGCCGTCACCGTCGAAATCGTCCTCACGCAGTTTTCATGCTATGGATACAATAATCTAGAATTTACTTAAAACTCCAACAATCAAGGCATGTAACCTTTTTTTAAATTTTATATATATATAGAAGTGGAAGACCGCATATGCATTAGGCCTAGTTAGATTAGGCTAAAATAAAAACAAACTGAACCCGGTGCCTTCTGTTATAATGAATAATTATAATGTCTCTCAATACTATGGATATAAGTAGCAGATCATTGTTTATGTCTGATGCCATTATTATAGGTCATAACTATAGATGCATTAAACAAATCTCCCTATATCTGAAGTCATTCCCGTTGTTTTTCAAACTTTGATTTCAACGGCTCCGCCGCCTCCCAATATTTCACAGATTTTGTGCAATTTGTCCTGCTGCTAATCACGTTTGTTACACGGAGGGTTGGCGTGGCCCTGCGTTACGCTTCGCTCTCATTCCCGGCCCTGTGAAGTCGCTCCAGTCCCGGTTGAAAGGTTCCCGTCCCTCGTGGCTCAATTAACCGGATTATTGTGCTCCTTGAGATACGACTCAACTAGTCAACTGGCACGCTTTTTTCGCGACACCCTGTTTTGAGATGTAGAGGGAGAAGGGGTCCTAGTAAATTCAGAAATATTGATTTATGATGTAATACATATGGAACACTGACATATCACAACAAATAAAAGCGGCTGTGAAAATCACAGGCAAAATAATGGATGATTCTGCTTCGCTACTTGTAGGTATAACAAATATGCTTTAAAACATGCAGGACTATTTAAAAACTACTTTAAATGCACTGAAAAGAATGTGCCCTCGTTCAGACTGAAGGGATACATTCATCTTGAAAAGCATTCTTACCAATAGCGCCGAAAATAAAACAATCAAAGCGTAATAGGCCTACACTACTTTGCTAAAAAAATATATATATTTCAAAGTGCAGCAACGAATCTTGTGATTAAGCTATTTAAAATGAAACAAAAACAAACAATAAATGCACAAGCACACTATCTGTTCAATCTCTATGCATTCGTTTACAGAAATAGCCTTTGTTATTTTATTTATTTATTTCGCCCATTTTTGGGTTGCCCAAAAGCTAACCTATAGCTAATTTTATTCTCTTTGCAAACGCCCGTGCTTGTTTGGCTTTCAGTGAAGGAGGAAGGAGACAGGGAGATCTCCAGCAGCAGAGACAGCTCCCAGGTCCGCCTGAAGAAGCCGCGGAAGGCGCGCACCGCCTTCACAGACCACCAACTGGCCCAGCTGGAGCGCAGCTTCGAGCGGCAGAAGTACCTGAGCGTGCAGGACCGCATGGAGCTGGCGGCGTCGCTCAACCTCACCGACACACAGGTCAAGACGTGGTACCAGAACAGGAGGTAAACTCCGTCACACCACTGACTGTCTCTTGCGCGCAACATTTTGCACACTCAAGGACACACGCTCAAATTGCAATAAATATATGTTCACATTCGCGTGTCTCTGTAAAACAAACCCATTATATGTGGCATATGTGGTGCTGTGTTCATGCTTATGGGGCACAGGTAGAACTAACGATTTGCCCGGGCGGTTAAACAATATCCATTCTTGTGAGAGTCCGGTAATGTTGACTAATTTAAATCAATGACGAGTAGACGCGGCGAGAACGACGCACATTAGGCTACACTAATAGCCACACCGGAGATTCGCTCCGTCGGGGTCGTCACACCCCAACAACTAATTTCAAAATGAATAACCCTGGGAATCTGCCCACTGGTCGTATGTCTTTTTTTCTCGCCATACATCAGCAGAAGATAAAGTACTTCGCTGCTTTGACACGGGTAATCCCCACAGCAGAGCAAAGAAGGGGGTTAAAAAAATACCCAGTCAACAGCTGTGAAGTGGACGGGGGACACAAAGATCTCAACTCAATGCATCTGCGAAAGATACGCTCAAGAGCCAGTCTGATGCGCGGCGGGTTTTTTTCTTTAGGGGGGGGGGGGGGGGGGGAGTCATCGTTGCCAATTTATTTTTTATCGTATGAACTAAAAATGTCAGATACGGGAATAATCTGTAGTATAACGTGAATCTCCTTGAACCTAAAAAAAAACTTGGTGAGGCCCATAATTATGACGCAGAAGGGTCAGGCATGACGTAAGAACAATAAATGCATAAACAGACACGATCAAATCAAGGTCTTGATTCTCCATACAATGTAGTAGTAATTACAGAAACTAAATGAGCGATAAAAAGACATCTAAATGACAAAAAAGACCGATACAATCACACAGCCACTCCCACACACACACTCCCACTCCCAAACGTACACACACACACACACCATTGGAAACCACATGTGTATCTGATCAGGCGGTGACAGTTAAGCAGCGAGACGACATGAAATAAATATAAAAGCACTACACATTTCAACATGAATAATAAATTACTGCATGCTATATTAATAATTCAGCCACCTCCCTATAATTACACAATTATTACAATTATGAATTATTTACCTGTAAGTTGCTTTTCAACTGTCTGGAACAATCTGACAAGAACACTTAACATTTAGCATGAATAAACAACAAAGTATTGCATCGTCATAGGCTACTTTTATTGAATAAACCATAGGAACAAACTCCACAGAAAAATGTATCAAAGGATTACGTTTTATTAACATCCACCCAGTCTTTACTGCATGTAGCCTACATGCTCACAGTATATTTGTATGGAGATCATTCGTGCTTTCGGGAGATTGACTTCGTTAAGTTGCCATTTGATTTAAGGATTTAATTATCAATATAATTTACGTGCATATTTTGTGATAAAATGAAACAATAACATCCGAATTCATTTGTGTTGCAAGGCAATACAATACAGTTTGATCACATGCCACTTGATAATCGATTTACTTTATTTTCATAATTTCTACTGACTGAGACTAGAGCTATTAGGGCACACAATAGTAATTGTTGTTCAATATCAACCATTTGCTTTTACGTTTGAAGATTTTTTGTTAGTTCCTGCGTAGCCTACTGTGTATTTATATATTGCCTTTTCTTCTCGACTGAAGGACGAAGTGGAAGCGGCAGACTGCGGTTGGACTTGAACTGTTAGCCGAGGCCGGGAATTACTCCGCCCTCCAAAGAATGTTCCCATCACCATATTTTTATCCACAAAGCTTGGTTTCAAATCTGGACCCTGGAGCAGCCTTATATCTGTATCGAGGACCCTCGGCGCCCCCGCCGGCCCTGCAGCGCCCCTTAGTCCCACGGATTCTTCTACACGGCCTGCAGGGGGGCGCGGAGCCCCCGCCACCGCTGTCGGCCCTCTCCGGAGTGCTTCCGCGGGCAACACAGCCCCGGTGAGCGGGGCCATTTGAACTCGCCAGAGAACAAACCAACAGAACATGTTGGTGAGAAACATAAATATATCTGTAAAACCCACAACGAACTCAACTGGAGCACGAACTCTTGAGTCGATATTAACGTTACTGATACGCTACACAGCCATGTTTATAATTTATTTATTTATTTATGTAATAATTTATTTATTTTTGTTGTTTTTTCACCTAACAGGGGTCTCAAACAATGTAGAATTTTAAACGCGATTTTAGGCGTTTCCCAGAACGGCCTAAAATACTGATAGCACCATGCACTTGTCAGAATTAGTGGGGTTTGACCCATAGAAGTCTAAATCTCAGAACCAATAAAAAGGCCTAGAAATGAGCTTTACCATTATTGCTATTAATAATAGGTTGAAATAATAATAATAATAATAATAATAATAATAATAATAATAATAATAATAATAATAATAATATACTACTAAAAAAACAATGAACATTTGTGATAAGAGCCGCTTACATTAGTACAGACATTAATCATACACCCCATGTTCCAAAATTATTTAACATATAAATATATGTATATAATTTTCAATTTGGCCTGTTATTCAACGGTATTATCATGTAACATAGCTAATTGAAGCGTATGTATGGTATTGTAAATAAGAATACATTTTAAAATAATATTTAAAGAAACAACTATCTTTAATTTCTCATCTGATCATTCCAGTCGAAACAGTGCAGTATTAAATAAGTTCATTTTGGGAATACGAGAATCTCGTTCTCTCAAGAAATCATCCTATTCCTGTCCATTTCACCTGTTTTTTATTTTATTAAATACTTTCATACCCAGTACCTATTTCACCATTGAAAATCACTGCGGAATCCCGCTTTTACATAAGAAAGGAGAATCTTATCAAGGACATAATCCTACACACAAACATGAAGTTATTTACGATGAAGTCCAGTAGAACCGGAAAACAAATGTTAGCTCAATCAGTCAATTATTTATGGAGACTATAACTATTTACATCTGAATTATTATTATTATTATTATTATTATTATTATTATTATTATTATTATTATTATACAAAGGACAACTGAGCCCGGGGGTAAGAGAGTAAACATTACATTGCGCAATTAACCTCTGAGGTGTGAACACAAACCTGTCTTGATCAGTACCAGCACGATCTGAACTAAGGGGTGAACGTCTTCTTAAATAATTAATCAATCGGTGATTATACATTAGGCCATAACTGAACAAAGGATCCGTCTGTCGTCTCTCTGGGTCTGCGGCCTGTCGAAATAACAGGTGCATTTGCACATACACACCGCAGGTCATTCTTTTCTTTGTGACATTATTAAACCCGTGGAACTACATTGTAACTCTCATTGGTGGAATTGTATATTGACAATATTAATTTGTGAAAACGGCTCATATTGTGAAGTGATTCTCGTCTTTCTGGATAATTGTTAGCTCCCATAGCCCCTGTGTTGGCATTTGAAGTTTTCCCCGGCTGTTCACCAGAAGGTGTGATGACTGGGGATTTTTAAGTAAAGAGAATTACTTTTTTAAATGTACAAATAAAGTTCTTACGTTAAAAAGGTTTCCAAATTATTGAGTCATTTATATAAATGAGATACCATATATATATATATATATATATATATATGTATATATATATGGTAATTTATATATATAGCACAAAATGTATAGTCTACGAGCGCGCACTACGAAAAAATGTGAACAAAATCAACTAATACTTGGAGGATGAAAACAGTCTGCTTGGACGATGGTTTGAAGATTTCAGTGGTGTAACGGCGCACTTCGGTCTCCGCCTGAAAACCACATGCCACTGGAGATTGGAACTGAAAAGTCGAGTCAGTATCACACCATAATCAAGCGCTCAATACTCGTGTACCTTTCCGTGAAAAGAAATGTCATTCCTACATGTCATTTCGTGATTGTAAGACATCAGTTTTTTTATGAACTATATGGTTAAGGCGCACGTCGGCTGTAAATAATGTTGATGACAGATTCTTGAGCATCAGCTGATCTGGAGGGGGGTTGACTGCCACAGCTCAATTTCGGTGTGCTTATGGAAAAAAAACTTCAGCTTCCGAAACGCACATTTGTGAAGAAAAGTAAAAGAAAAAATCGGTGCACGAACAAATTAAACGAAACACTCGCAAAATTGGATAGGTAACAAACGAAAACAGACTTCGTTAAACTGATTTAACGCAACAAAGAATATGATTTGGCATTCCTATGCAGCTCCAACTCGTTATGAGCGGTCACTAGCAATCAGTGAAATGGTCCAATTTCTACTAAAAAATGCCTGTGATTAACCCCTTTCATGCCCGCAGGTTTTTCATACGATAAGAATAATCTAAGATTTGAGAATAATTAAAATGTTCATGTTCATGTGAAAATATTGCAGGGTGGGCGATGAGCGACGTGACACGTGCAATGTGAATTGCAGGACCAGCACGCCGAGGTGCCAAAGGAGCCAAATTATAATAAGTCTAAATTCTGTAGTAGCTATATCGGCCTCACATCCACTGATGGATGGGGTTCCAGGATGTGTGGCAAAACTATTTAATCGTGCGATGTATTCAAGCTCCTCAAACATATAAAGATTGAAAAAGATTCCATAAAACACACGACAAGCCCCCCTCTCCTAAAGTTTGCGCTAAAAGATCAATAGCCGGTTCGGTGAAGTTCTGTAATTGCTTGTATTTAATAATTAAGGAGCACTGTTGACTGTCTACCATAATCCAGACGGAGCACGAGGTGTTGGCAGTTTGCCCTAATTTTTCCTGCTTAAAAAATGCATCGTATTTTAAGTTTAAGTGTTTTCATTAAGACAATTCCTTATGTTTTGTAAACACATTTTACTAAACTGGCTTCATTTGACAATTGCGGTCATTTAAAATTATTATTAATAACGCAGTACACAATAGGCTATGTTGTGATTATGAAGCAGAATACACTGTGCTTATGAAGCAGAATATTCTTAGCACATAATTGCACAAATATAGTCACCGGAAACATAATCATAAATTAGAATTCACAAAAAAGTGTTTAAGAGAAATATGTTTGCATGATTTCAAACATGTCTGTCAAACACTCTGCTCAACGGCCGCGGTATTTGGTTAGCAGCTTGGATTTAATTTGTGTAACTATAAAAAAACGTTAATAAGAGTGCAGTTCCGTTACGAGACACCTTCTTTTCGTTAACCTTTCAAAATGCCTGCAGGTTTATCAAAAGCCATCAGAACAAGTTGCAATTCAAACTGAGAATATTAATTCTGCCATGGAAAGTGAAACTCTTCAAAGTAGGGTTTATTTAGTAGCCAATATTTTCCACTTTTTAAGCAGCACTTAACTTATTTTGAGTAAGCCTACATAAACTGCATCATCCTTCTATAAATACGATATTTTATGACGTTTCTTTCTATAGGTCATAAGAACTAAAAAAAAAAAATTGTGCGTGGGAAAATAAGTGAAGCATATAATTTGTACAATGGTCTACTTTGCTAGCCAAATGATTCATGAAATTAGCGTGGAGTGTTCTTGTTATTATTTTTGGTTTTTACATAAACGACACATTAACCAGATATTTTGTAATTCCTTATTTGTTATGGGAACAATAGCACGGTGATGGACCAGCGGTTTTAAAGAATTACATGCCGATTCAGAAACCCAACAACTCACTCGCCGAGCGACTCGCTGTGAGAGCGGCATTCAGTGGCATCTTATTCGCGTTTCATAAACAATAATAAGTCGATCAAATATTAATGGTTTCCTAAGTGTGTAATTGTTTAAGTGCCCTAAATGATCCCATTTGGAAATGGATGTTCCCACCTCTTTTTCTTAAGAGTGTTGGTTCTCTGGTCTTTGCCAAACGGTTGAACCAGCTGGTGACCGGGCGAGGCAGACTGCGGGCCGGATCAGGCGAGGGGACAGCTGGTCAGCGGCACGGCAGGGCCCCCCTCCCTCTCTCTTCCTCCCCATAGCTTGACTTTAAAATAGCCTAATGTTAGCCTGCGCGGCATGGCGTTCGGGGAGTTCAGACTGACAAGGTTGAAGAAAGGGTTTCTAACGATTAGACAAAAGACTGTAATGGCTTTTAATTGAAAGTCGATAATGGGTTATGCCCCGCAGTCAACTGCTGGAATACTCGCATTGCACATGTCGCGACTTCCCTGCGACCTTCTGGTAGTCGACCTAAGAGAACCGTAAACAGCAAAGTGGTACACGCACTTTCCAAAGTGGATTTCATAGCAGGCAACATAAAACATCACTGAACAGTATATCATGGATAATCATTTTACTTCTGAACAATAAAAAAGACAAGAGCCGAGCGCTACTGGATAACAAAAATCCTTTATAAAATCCAATCAATTTAGGCTTGTTATTTCCTGTACCTAGATGCAGAATTTATAGAGTGGTATATCTTTAAGATCTGTGTCGGATTCAAATGAGGGCGATGACCTCTCAATATTAATGAAAAGGGTTATTCTTGCGAAGTGCGCAGCTGATTACGGGAAAAGCTCAGCAGTACCGAGGCAAGGCGAGGAGATTTTTGCATGAGAAAAGATACTGGTAAATCCCTCGGCTCTTAGCGCGGATTGTCCCCGGCTCAGGGTTAATGAAGTGCGGATAGAGTCTCGCTGAGCTCCCGACAAACAAAAACACAACACGGAGAAACTCGCACCCGGAGGATCAGTGACTCTGATTAATCTCATTGACTCAGAATAAAATCAAACAAAACCGCCTTCAAATCACATTAGGAGTCAATCAAAGTGCAATTTGCACTGTGGAATTACGAGTGTCTGTGAAATTTTTAGTGCGGGCGGGTGTCCTTTCACAGCATAGCCCCGAAAAGGGCAAATTACGCTTTAAAAAGTGGGCTACTCCACAATGCACCGATTTGCAGCATTTTTTCCCCAATTCTGAACCACAGAAAACAAATGTTAAACTCAGTCCCGTATCCTACTAGCCTATAAATAAATATAGCCCAAAAGTAATATTTCCCCAAACAACCTTTTTATGATGCACATTTAGTCGAATTTTAAACAGCATGGTCACATTAAACCAAATATGACGGACTGATTTCATGAATCGCATTATTGAACACTCCACCATAGTGGCCGAATGCGAGTGAAATAATATCTTGAACTATCCAATAAAAGCAAACAAAAAAGATTTAAAAAAAGAGAAAAATTAAAATCGCGGGAATACAGTTCTTGTTATTAACCACACGAAATGATTGAGGAAAGAAGCAGTAAACTCTGTGTATCCAATTAAACAGGTAACGCACACGTTTATTTTCCCCTACATATTCGCTAAACTCATCTAATCTCAAGGTGATCTACATATGAAAGTAAAAAATCAAGACATAATCAATTAAGGACATTGATCGGAAGAATGGCTACTGCGAGAATTAGCTTCAACACCTTGGCAATAGAAGATAGGATAAATAAAGTAAATAAAGTTTCTTATATAAATAATCACAAGCAAAGCTATTATTCGAAATACATTTTGGATTACTGTGACTGCATTACTGCATAATTATTTTTCCATTACATCGGGTCCTTGTATGATTATTCTTCCAACTAGTGAATTTATCAAATCACACATGAAACGCCACGTTTGTACGCAACCTTGAACTGAAAAGTACATCAGTCAGAATGCTAATGCTAAAGCTAATAGGTAAAATTAATTAATGCAACATTTCCTGTCTCATAGAAGGAATGCTGAAATACATTTTACTGTAATAATAACACCCAATATAATTCAACGGTTTAAAAAAAATCCCCTCACTGAGCAGGTATGACTTTTGGCAACATTTCATTGTATTATTTTGCAACTGTTGTACTTGACTGCTAATTAGCACAAACCTGTACCCGTAAACGCACGGAAACAGGACATAACCCTGGCACAACCGCTGAAATGTAAAGTTACATTTTTAGAGTCTGCGATTTAAAAGCAGAACATTTTGACATTGGCTCATTAACTAATGTGCAACTCTTCGCGCAGGTGGGAGTGAACTGTCGGGGTTCCAAAAACCCCTGACCCGCCGCCCCCTCCCTTCTGGGACCCTCCACCGAGGATGGGCCGTTGCGTGTGTAGCTGGTCAACACCCCCCACCCAACACACTGAAATACGTCATGACAAGCATTATGCGTGGTTAAAATTACGAATGTAGTAACAGGGCAGGTGGGGGACACTGAAGGAATGTATCCCTCCCTTTGGGTAAAGGGGGTCACATTTAGACTTTGGGGGGGGGAAGAGGTGTGAGGAGATGCTATAACAGAGCATCACTGCCCCCCCATATTGCTGATCTGGTTTCAGGAGGGTGGGGGTGGGCGGAGTCACCTCCTATTGCAGGAGAGCATTCCTACTACAGAAAGCCGGCATTCCGTCTACACAGCCCCATTCTGGGAGGTGTGGGGTGGCAGGAAGTCGGGGTTGTGGAGGGTCAGTTTGTAAAACAGATACATTTACATCACAAGATGAGGAACCATTCGAGATGGGAAAAACACACACACACACACACACACACACACAGTAACAGACTTCCCCTATGGCCAGGTCCTGCGAATGAAAACCCTTGTACTTGCCTGAAGGGCAGGAAGGTATCAGGCAGAGAGAATAAAAGCCTATTTTTCCCCAGAGCAATGAGGACAGAAGCTCCAGCGGTACGAGGCATACGTGCCCCAAACGTGGGGGTTAGGGGTCGGGGGAATGAGCCGACGATCACAGCAAATAATAAAAAAAGCCCTGTTTCCCAGAACAGGGAGGAAGAGAAAAACATGTGAGTGAGAGATGGAGAAAGAGAGAGGAGAGGAGAGGACCAGAGCAAGAGACGGAGAAAGAGAGGAGAGGACCCATGGCAAGACATGTAGATGAAAGGAGTGAGTTTGTGTACGGAACGGATTCCCGCATCCCCCCGCCTCCCCTGCCCCCCGCACACACCAGCCGACAGTAGCCACAGTGTCTCTCTCAGCAGGGGAGAATGTAAACCAGGCTTCTTTCAGATGAGACGGAGATTATCTAATCAATAACTCCCGGTGTTTCAGATCTCGCCTGCAGCCCCCACCCCCCGGGGGGATGCCTAGCAGGACCGTGGTGTCTGCACAGACAGTCTGCACTGACAGACTCACAGTACCCTGGTGTACAGACAGTCTTCACTGACAGACTCACAGTACCCTGGTGCACAGACAGTCTGCACTGACAGACTCACAGTACCCTGGTGCACAGACAGTCTGCTCTGACAGACTCACAGTACCCTGGTGCACAGACAGTCTGCACTGACAGACTCACAGTACCCTGGTGCACAGACAGTCTGCACTGACAGACTCACTGTACCCTGGTGCACAGACAGTCTGCGCTGACAGACTCACAGAACCCTGGTGTACAGACAGTCTTCACTGACAGACTCACAGTACCCTGGTGCACAGACAGTCTGTACTGACACCATCACAGTACCCTGGTGCACAGACAGTCTGCGCAGACAGACTCACAGTACCCTGGTGCACAGACAGTCTGCGCTGACAGACTCACAGAACCCTGGTGTACAGACAGTCTTCACTGACAGACTCACAGTACCCTGGTGCACAGACAGTCTGTACTGACACCATCACAGTACCCTGGTGCACAGACAGTCTGCGCAGACAGACTCACTGTACCCTGGTGTACAGACAGTCATTATTACACACTCTGCCCAGGCTGAGAAACACTTCCAGCCAGGACGACGGAAGGCTATCACACCACTCACTGCTCTACAGTGACCCCTGTCGCACAGGAGAGGCTACTGCAGCCTGAGATTATTGATATTGTCCCACTGTGGTGCCCTGGTTCACTTGTTGGATTATATTTTGGCCTGGAATTAATCCATATACAGTGCCGTGAAAAAAAGTATTTGCCCTTTTCCTGATTAAATGTTTTCCTATTATTGCATATTTGTCACACTGATTGGTCTCAGATTTCTCAACAAAAAGTAATTAGACAATGGGAAAAGTAAAGACAAAACAAAACATTAGAATGATTATTTCATTTATTTAACCCCTTTGCACATTTATGTCATGTTCCATTCACAAACGCAAAACAAAAACAAAACGGGTAAAAACATGCATTGGATTATGAACTGCTTGGGTGATATGCAGAACTATTAAAAATGTATGAAGAAAAATGTATGCAGTTTACCTTGGCGTCCCTTAGTGTCCATCTAAGGAACACCAGGGTAAATCTATCCAAAATTAGTAAATTGTGCATTATTTCCACGTGAGAATTATCTTTTCATCAGCATAGAGTATATGATATCTAGGGTTCCAAAAACCTATCCAACAGTTCTCCAAACATGAATACAATTTTCTCCATTATAAAGATGAGAAATTTGCCCCGTGTGGTGGTTTAAGTTGAAACATTGCCATCACATTGAAAAATAAATGTGACACACAGTGGTACAAATACAGAAATCTGTAATCATTAGCTTAACTTTTCTGTACTCTAAATTATGAAATCATTTGTTGCAAGGGGATTTCAGCACTCAATTTCAGTAGTATGAATTATATCAAAGCACGCCACTATGAGCTCAGTAACCACGCTCCAGTGCTCCTATACTAACAGCTGCAATTATCATTTCAGTGCTTCCATATAAAAGGTACAATAGGTAAGATTTTTGTATTAAAACAATGTTACAAGACTGTTGTAAATCCATTCTTATCATTGAAAAAGGCTCACTGACATGTGGATTCACCCTCTGCCTGTGTTTATAATCCTTAAATTCGGGTTTCAAAGTGTATATTTGTCGGGCTGTCACTCTGTATCAAAACATTGTACAGCTGTACAGCGATTCAAGCTCATTGGTTGAAAAGTGGTTCTAACTGCCACAGCCAATAGCGTGGGCACTTATTCAGATTTTTTGTGTAGCAGCCCAAATTGCACTCCAGATCACTGAAACTCTGTATACTATTGTTGATTATCCAAGCAAAGACTACATACCTAGTTATAAAACAATACCAGTTTGTTATCATAAGCGACAAGCAATTTAGCTATATTTAGCATGATGAATTTACAAATACTTACGATAAAATATAGGCATTACAAACATAGTACCGATTGCACAAGCGTTGTGCTTCAGGTGGATATTTGTAAATTCAGGAAGCTTGTCTGGAGTGCAATTTGGGCAGCTACCCGTTCCCTTTATCTCTTTACGTGTTCAATCATCCATGTTTAGCTAAACCTTTATTTATCTCAAACTGTAAGTTGCAGTTGCATCGTTTGTGGTAGACTATCATATCTTAGTTATATAGCCAACTAGTTACGCAGCCACATAAATTGCTTGCTCACAATGTAGTTGGTTAGCTAAAGTGTAAACTTCCAAAATACAAAAAACTATAAATAATGTTGTGTAGCACACCAAAGTCAAGATTTCATAAAGTAACCTGTTCAGCGAACATTTTCTTACTAGAACACTACGAAAAGAAGGCAGGCTCTGTTGCGTTTGTCACTGTCAGCTTTCCAAAACAGTGCACAAGAACACTGAACTGTATAATAACGCTTCATATTATGCATTATATTCATAGACTGTGGGTTGTGGTTTGAGGTAGTTTGTTGTTGCAATTCCTTTCTTGACCGTTAGGAGTCCAAAATTACCTACTGTGCCTTTAATGCGTAATGTTATGGATGACGGCACAAATCTGTGCTGAAGAAAACATTCTACCGGTAATGCTCAGCCCACTGTCAAAGTTCTAACTTTTCAACTGAAGTGCCATACACCATTGGGAAGCTTATACTGTCCTCTTATAGGTATAATAGTTCTGTCAAACAGAATAAATGATTTTGCCAGGGCGTAAATAGCGACTGGGGTCCTATGTGTGCCCCCTGTAAATGCCTACCCCAGCTTTCCATTTGCATGTTTATTTCTCACACTGATGGTAAGATTCTATATTTATTCCATATTTACAGATATTGATAGTAGAATGACATGGTATAATTACACGAGTATTCCTCCCATTTCTTTCACTATTAAGTAACAGTCGTTCTCACTGCTCTATTGGAAGACCATCGGGCTGTTTTTGGCTTTATCTTGTTTCGATGGTGAAAGAATATTTTAGTCCAAGATAGACGCTATTAGCCAATACGTCATGTTGCAGATGAGACTGGGCAGGGGTACTTTATTAAGGCGGTGTAGTGGTTAAGGTGAACGACTGGGACACGCAAGGTTGGTGGTTCTAATCTAATTGGTGGTAGCCACAACACGATCCGCACAGCCATTGGGCCCTTGAGCAAGGCCCTTAACCCTCCATTGCTCCAGGGGAGGATTGTCTCCTGCTTAGTCTAATCAACTGTTCGTCGCTCTGGATAAGTGCATCTGCCAAATGCCTGTAATGTAATGTATTAACTGGCCCAAATATGTGACAATGGTGGCACTTAGAAACTCTGAATTTGATTGTGTGGTCATATATTATCTCCTAATAAAGCTAGAATGCAGGGTATGTTGCTTTCACGCATAGTTCAATCTCTGACAGTGCCATGGCCACGAGGGGGCTCGTGTATAGGATAAATAGTTGACCAAAAACACACATCACCCATGTTAAAAAGTAACTGCCCCCGTTGTAACTCAATCAACCAATTTCCTTTTTTTCTTTTTTTTAGCAAATGCAAATTTCTCAAGCCAAGCAGTAGCCTCTTGATCTAAATTGTGGAGGGAGATTAGACCTCCTTTCAGTCTTTGGAGAGGGCAGGCTTCAATAATATGCTCCATAGTTTGCTCCTCTCCGCAGGCACACAGTGGGCTCGGGCTGCTTCCCCATCTGTGAAGGCTGGCCAAGCAGGGACCCTGACCAGTCCTGAATCTGTTTAAGGTGGCCCACTGTCTCCTAGGGAGGTTGGTGCCAGGGACTGGTTGGGTCGGGTCTGACACTAGATGTTTGTTTGGGATGTCTTTGGATTCCCATTCTGTTGCCCAAGCAGACATGGCATCAAAGTCAGTCGGTGGAGGGTCCTTCCAAATTGGACGTCTAGATCGGAGATGTGCGGGTGGTGGGTTGTAGATGTCGGCATGGATTGGTAAGTGGGGGGAATCTTTGACCTTTTGGAGCATCCTATAGGTGAGTTCAGTTCGTCTGATATTGGGGGGAAGTATGTTAGATAAGACAGGGACCCAGGTAACCGGTGTTGACCGGATAGTCCCAGGAATGATTCGCATAGTGTTGTTTAGTTGGGTGCCTACTTGGTGTGTGTGGGGTGACCTGGACCAGACAGGGGCACAGTATTCTGCTGCAGAATATGACAGGGCCAGAGCTGAGGTGCGCAGTATGGGAGCTGCTGCACCCCATTTTGCACCTGCAAGTTTGCAGAGGAGGTTGTTTCTAGATTTCACCTTTGCTGCTGTTCCTTTAAGGTGTTCTTTGAATGACAGTGTCCTGTCCAGGGTCACTTCCAGTACTGGTCCAGTTTTGCAAGGTCCTCATTGAGCACCTGCTCCAAAGAGGCCAGGTCAGACGCTTGGGTTGCCAGACAGATGTCATCAGCACAGATGAACTTGCGGGATCTGGTGATGGGCAGTTTGTTTGTGTATACATTGAACAGGGTCGGAGAGAGAACTGAGCCTTGAGGAAGGCCATTTATCGGTGTTTTCCATGAGCTTTCTGTCCTAAATGTACTCTGAACCTCCTATTGTTGAGCAGAGTTTGGATGGTGGCTGTTGCCCAGGCAGGGAGCATTTTCCTGAGTTTCAGCAGGAGGCCTTTATGCCAAACCATATCGTAGGCTGCTGTGAGATCGAGGAACACAGTCCCTGTTTTGAGCTTGCTCTCCTGGCCGTTTTCAATGTAAGTGGTTAGGGCCAGAACTTGTTCCCCTGTACTGCGTCCTTAGCGGAAACCGGCCTGATCTACATTAAGTTTTGCCTCTACTTCTGTGGATATACGCTGTAGTATTAGGCGTTCCAAGATTTTAGAGGGGACACAGAGCAGAGAGATTGGGCGGTAGCTTGCTGCCAGTTCATGGTCTTTGCCAGGTTTTGGTATAGCAATTACTTTTGCTGTCCGCCACTTCTTAGGGATTGTGTTCGTATGTACAATCCAGGTGTAGAATTTGGCCGGCCAGGTAAGAGCTTTGGGGCCAAGGTGTTTCATGAATTCTGGAGAGATGTTGTCATAACCTGCTGCCTTACCACATTTCAGTCCCTGCAGGACTTTCTCCAGTTCGTTGACCATGAAAGGCTCAGGGTTTTGTTCCTCGCTGGGATGTTTGCCTTCTGCCTTTAGTTCAGTTAAGATTGCTCTTCTGGTGTCTTTGTCTTGGGCTGCCTTTGCAACAGACAGTAGGTGAGTTGTGACTTGGTTGGGGGTGACAGAGGGTCGGCTCTGGGTTGGGGGTTTCTGTGCAGCTCCAAGGCGGCGGATGAGACTCCAGCATTTCCTGCTGGAGTGGGCGAAATGCATCTCTGAGACGGTCTCCTCCCATTTCTTGCGCCGTGCTGTGTTTAGTGATTCTATAAGGTGGTCTGCTAGCTCGGGGTCCCCTGTTGTTTCATAGGCATGTAGGAGGGCAGCGCTTTCCTCATCCAAGCAAGGGACATAGAGGGGGCGGTAGCCTCTGGGGATTGCCGTGAGACCAGCTTTGTAGACAGCACCACAGAAGCGATTGTATGCTTCATCTACAGTGATGTTTTGGAGGGGGATGGTGACAACACTTTGTTCGAGAGCTTCGCTATATCTCACCCAGTTGGCTTTCCGGAAATTCCATCGCATCTTCCTGGGGCTGTTTGTGATGGGGAGTTGTAGGCCAATGTGAATGAGTGATGGCCGATGTTGACTGTGTGGAAAGTCATCAAGGATGAGAGTCTGTACAGGGTATGGGGTTCCGTTTTCAGAGCTTACCCAGCACAAATCAGGGGAGTAGTCCTTCTTCCACCTGGCTGAGTGGAAGGTTCCTTGTTGTTTGGGGTTGTACATCAGGGCAAGGTCATTTCTGGATGCCCATTCTGCCAATGCCTCCCCATCGCTATCCACTGCTGAGTAGCCCCAGTCAGGGTGATGGCTGTTAAAGTCGCCCACATAGATGGCAGGGTGAGGGAGGAAGGGTAGGACTTGTTGGTCCCAGTTGGTGCTGGGTGGCTTATAGACGTTGGTGATGTGAAAACCTGCAATGCTTATTCAGTCAGAGAAGGTAATTGTATTCAGGTGGTTTGCATCAGCAATGTCGGAGCGCACATAGGTCGCACGTCCATGTTTGCTGTGAGGTGTATAACACAACAGGTCAAAGCCTCCAATGGAGCCTGCTTCTTCAGTGCCGATGTGGGTTTCTTGAAGGCAGATGACATCAGCAGAATGTTGAAAGGCAAGGACTTGGATGAGGTTGCGCTTGGCGGCAGACAGGCCTTCAACATTGAGTTGGAGTATTCGGAGGGCAGGTCCCAATGCTAGGTGCTCTTGTTTTTCCTGCTTTCAGGTTGAGAACTGTGACTAGGATTCTTGGAGTTAGCTCGAAGGCATCTTCTCTTGGAATTTAGTCCGCTGGTTGGATCATTTGCTTCCCCAGGCATGCCTGGGTACTGACGGAGGGCGCAACATGAACGCTGATCCATTGCCCCCAAATCAACCAATTAACCAAAACCAAACTCAAGCCAGGCTGTGTTCAATCAGCTGAATCTAATTTCCAATTAGATTTGGTGAAACAAATCTAATTGGAAATTAGATACAGCTGATTGAACACAGCCAGGCTTGATTGCAGCCCAGGCTCTGGTGAACCTAAACCTCTCACTCATATTGAATCTTTTTGTCAGAGTGGAGTAGTCACCACAAGTTCCAAGAAGCACACTATGCCGTGATGAAAGAAAATTCCAGAAGAGTTGTTGAAATATATCTGTCCGGAAAGGATTACAAATCCATTTATAAGGCTCTGGGACTCCACCAACCAAACCATTATCTCCAAACAGAGAACACTTGGAGCAGTGGGGAATCATCCCAGGAGTGGCCTGCCTGCCAAAACATATCCAAGGATGCAGCAGCAACTCAGTCAGGGAGTCAGAAAAGATCCCAGAAGAACAACCCAAGAATTACAGGCCTCTCTAGCCTCAGCTAAGCTCATAACTCCACAATAAACTAGAGACTGGGAAAAAGCAGGATTAGAATAGCAAGGTGAAAACCACTGCCAACCAAGAGAAACATAGATGATCACATCAAAAATCACCTTGGTGATCCCCAAATCTTTTGGGACAATGTTCCATAGATAGATGAGTCAAAAGCAAAACTTTCTGGATGACAAAGGTCACCGTACAGCATTTCACAGGAAGAACATTATACCAACAGTCGAACATGGTGTTGGTAGTGTGGTGCTGTGGTTGGTGTTTTTGGATGCTTTGCTGCCATGCGACCTAGATGACTTGCTATTTGAAGGAACAATGAATTCTGCTCTATACCAGAAGATGTCTGGTAATCTGTCTGTGAGCTGAAGCTTTTTTGTTTTGGAGTGGCCTAATCAAAGTTCTGACTTGAACCCATTAGAGATGCTGTGGCAGGGCCTGAAATGAGCAGTTAATGCTTGAAAACCTACCGAATTAAAGCAGTTCTGCAAAGAATAGTGGGTTAAAATTCCACCACAGTGATGTAATTTTTTGTTATGAATAACTAGTTGCAGTTATTGCTGCTTAAGGCAGTGCAACCAATTATTTTAAGTTATTTCATGACTTTTTCACATGGGTGATTTCGGTGTTTGATAGCTTTTTTAATGAAATTATTTAAATCATAAGTAAAAACTGTTTTGTGTTTACTTGGTTACTAGGTTTGCATTGTCTAATATTCACATTTTGTCTCCAGACCTGAATCCGTTCAGTGTGACAAATGCATTTGCCCTAATTTCCTCTATTATTGCATATTTGTCTTAAACACTGAAATGTGACTTGACAAAGGCAACCTAAGTAAACACAAAACAGTTTTTATTTTAATAATTATTGCATTCATTTTATGAAAAAAAGTTATCAGACACTCAAATCACCCCTTAAACTTAATAACTGAGCAGAAGTAATTGTAACCAAAGGCATTCTATGATATCAGTCTTTCACAATTTTATGGAGGAATTTTGGCCCACTGTTCTTTGCAGAAATAGGTTTTCCAGCATGAACTGCTTCTGTCATTCTTATTTCATGTCTCACTGCACCTCTATTGGTTCAAGTAAACACTTGATATCACATTTCATCTAATATTCGTCTGTCTGTCTGTCTGTCTGTCCGATATTTCATTGTCTTTTTACAGGGCGGCGTAGTAGTTAAGGTAAATGACTGGGACCCGCAAGGTTGGTGGCTCGATCCCCGGTGTAGCCACAATAAGATCCGCACAGCCGTTGGGCCCTTGAGCAAGGCCCTTAACCCCGCATTGCTCCAGGGGAGGATTGTCTCCTGCTTAGTCTAATCAACTGTACATCGCTCTGGATAAGAGCATCTGCCAAAATGCCATTAATGTAATGTAATGTAATGTAATGTAATGATCCAAAACATTCAGTGTTGTAAATATGCAATAAGAGGAAATCAGTTTGTTTTTTGTTGTTTTAGCATTGTGCAAAGCTAACTGGACAAACTGAGTGAAGATAACAGTAATACTTTCATTTGTTTGTAAGTCATAGTGAGAGACTGTTGATATAGGCCTTCGTCAGACATCTCTAGACATCGCACAAAAACATCTACCTTTCCACCTCCAATGTCTCTGACCAAAGCAGCCTTCTTCAGATAAGCATACGTTTTTTGCAACTAAAATGTGTATATATATATAAGCTAAATATATGTCAGCAAACGAAGTGGGAAAAAGCAGATATCAAATGAGAAAACATGATGACATAGAAAACAAGTTCTTCAGTCTTTATCCACTGGACACTATTTATCAGCAGCATAGACAGACATTTTAAGATAGCTGGTCCTGCACATAACTATAAGTAGGTGGGCCAGAACTAGGTGCACTTTGAGCATAGCTTAAGATCGTAGATTACGATCATGGATGGGTGCAGGGGTGGGGATTATGACTGTGGACAGGGAAAGTTGGAGGGTGGGGGGGATGGTTAGGGAAAATTATTTTTTGAATAAATTTGAGAATTTATTCACTCTTCTCAACAGTGAATAAATTCTCAAAATATACTGTCAAAAAGATTCAAATACAAATCAGTGACAGTGGCCCATCCTGGCCCAGCTCATCAGGGTTTTTTCGTGCTGTAAAATTTTTTCAAAAGCTTTACCGAGCTGCAAATCTGATCAAGTTCTGTCATCCCTGAGACAATGTTTGAGATTTACCATCTGCAGAATACTGAGAAATGTCCCGGGCCTACAGGGCAGAGACTTCAGGTCCCTGTCTATACAGAACGGTCCCCTTAAAAAAGCACACCCTTGCATGGCAGCACTCATTAGCAGCAGGGAGGTCACTGTACAGTTCCCATACTTGGAATGTTCTAGAACTGGGAAATGACCACTCTTTCCAAAGTCACAGGGACTGTATTCATAATGGGGGGGGGCTGTATTACTGAGGCACATTTTTGGACGTCTATATGCCCTCCGGGTCAATGCGAGGACCCCGCAGGGAGCCCAATCACCTCAAAACAAAAAGGGAAGAAGCCGTGTAAATAAAACATGAGGCATGGTGTACATGTATTTTTAACGCCATTCTGTGTGAAGTCTTGGGAGAGAGTACAGAGGCTCTGAAATATGAGGGTGTGGTGTGGAGTGGGGGGTGGAGTGTGTGTGTGTGTGTGTTTTCTGCATGTTGTTCAGAGGTGTGTGTGAATGTTGATGATTATGAATGGGGTTTGCGCTTGAATAATAACCTCATTAAAAAGTGTCTAGAAGTGTGAGACAGACATCAATATTAAAGTCTGGCTGTGACAGGAAAAGCAAGCGTAATGTTGAATGGTGTTGTGTTTGTGGTTGTCGTGTGCGTGTGAGTGTGTGTGAGTGTGTGTGTGTGTGTGTGTGTGTGTGTGTATGTGTGTGTGTGAGTGTGTGTGTATTTGGCAGGAAAGAAAGGGTCAGCAATTTCATAGTTTGCAGAGAGAGTCATTTTTTCCAGTGCTCAAATGCAGACAAAATAATAACTTTGGAAATATGAATGGTCAGACTTTTGGCATTTGCACTTTCCGGCAGTAGACTTTTTAAAAACTAGAAACAGACTACTGAAAAAAATGTTAATTACATTATGACTGAGTGGAGTGAAGACACAATAAAAATCCTTGACATTAATGGAAGCATATGGGCATAAACTAGAGATACATTTTGGGTACACTTTGGGTGTGTTTTTGGATACCCAGCGCTTGCATTCCGGGTAAACTATGCGCATTCTGGATAAGCTCCGAGTGCATCATGGAAACATGACATGCATTGCGGGTAGATACATTTTTACAATGCTCTGGGTGCATTGTAGATATACCACTTTATTAGGAACATTTTAACTTTATTACACCCACTTCATAATAGATAATTAATGCGATTATCTAATCAGCCAAATGTGTGGCAGCAGGGCAATGCATACAATCATGTAGATACGGGTCAGGAGCTTCAGGTAATGTTCATGTAACGATCAGAATGGGTAAAAAATGTGATCTAAGTGACTTCGACTGTGGAATGATTGTTGGTGGCAGACAGGGTGGTTTGACTGAAACTGGTGATCTCCTGGGATTTTCACACACACTAGTTTCTAGAGTTTGCAGAGAATGGAGCAAAAAATATACACAATGCATCATAACTCTAAGTGGAAAGGCTACATCAGTAGAAGTCTAAAAAATAAGTCTAATAAATACCTAATAAAGTGCTTGGTGAGTGTATGACCAATGCATTCTGCGAGAAGAGTCAGGGAGATAGACGGTAACATTCCAACAGCAATTCTCTCTTAACGCCATCTTGCTCACTTTTTACAACAAAAAGCAAGAAAAAAGGAAAGCTAAGACTGTAGCTTTGAGAAGTAGTCAAGCACCTTAATTCATAAAAAGGGGGTAGGTGGGGGGGGGGTGTAGGGGTCGCCTCCTCCTAGTTTCATGAGTAATAATGCCCGCTGCATCATCAGAGAATTGACACATAAATATTTACGAGTTCCGTGAAGGGGAATTGTGAGCCGCAGAAGCACAGGCTCAGAGATCAGAAGGTTGATTTATGTAACCGAGGCAATGCATAGAGAAACAGGACTCTTTTCCCTCCCTCCCTCTCCCTCTATCCCTCTTTCTCAGTGCCGTAAAGAAGGGGAACAGGTTCTCTCTGTCTGCCGTCTGTTTTGAAGTTCGTGAGGAACGGCGTCGGGAACAGAGGCAGGCTGGTCTGAGCAGGTGGGCGGAGAAGACGCTTCAAACAGTCATCAGCGAAGGTGCTTCTGTCATCCGGAGCAGTTTACCCGCCTCGACGCGTTCCCGTTCCCCGCTAACCGGGAACGGCGCCTCTTTCCTCGACGGCAGCGCCGGGAAAACAGTGTAGTCGTCTGTTCTTCCTCTGCAGACATTTCATATTCATATTCGCAAATAAATGATTGTTCAAAAGGCCTGGAATGATGCCGTCTTTGAGGCTGCAACACACAGACAGACAAGCAAGAATACAGCAATGGCAGCAGTCTACAAATAAGACCATTTGGGGCCGAGTGGCTAAGGTACATGACTGGGACCCTAATGGCAGAGGTGCATGACTGGAACCCAGAAGGTTGGTGGTTCCGCCCCTGGTGTAGCCACGATAAGTTATGCACAGCGGTTGGGCCCTTAACCTCACATAGCTCCCCGGGGTCTGCACAGTGGCTGTCCACTGCTCCTCAGTAACTAGAATGGGTCAAACGCAGAGGACAAATTACCCCAAGCGGTTCAATAAAGTATACGTTATTTTTCTTCAAATATGGAAGGAAATTGATCAGATCATCTCTGCACTGGGTCCTGGGTTTGGGAAGTACAGAATCCCCAGCCCTTGGATAGCATCAATAATACACACTCACCTCTGTGAAAGAGAGACATCGAAAAACAAGAAAAGAAGAAAAAGAAAAATCTGAGAAATCTTCTTGGTTGCCGAAAGAAAGGAGGATGAGGAGGATGAAGATGGGGGGGCGGTGATGCTACCATCGAGATTTACAATTGGAGACAGCTTCCACTTACCAGTTCAGTTCCAGGGATTCTCACAGGAGCTGCTCAAAGGCGGATGAAGCCAGTTCATGGAGGCAGCCATGTTTGATTATGGGGCTTTTGGCACCAGATGAGCACTGGCCACCTAAACATGGATGGGAGAATAGGAATGGAAAGAAAATATTTATTCTGTGGGGCTCAGAAAAGCAATTCCTCCCTGGAGAGTAATTTTAGCATTTAAAACTACTGTCCAAAACAGTGTAGTTCTGCCAGGGTAAATTCATAGTTTTGAATGGACTTCAATAGCGAAACATGCTTTTCGGCACCAAAGGCTTAATAAACTGCAGTACCACCGGTAACCACTGGGGTCTGCGAGCTGAAGGGGGAACGGTCCACAGGATGCTGCACATTGCAGATTCCACCACAGGGGGCATCACTGACACATATCCACAGCTTTGGGACTGGGTTTGTTGGGTCATGCGATATCATCAAGGCACCTTTACGTTTGACAGCAAAGGCTGCGCAATTCACACTTTATTACTGTTGTACACCGATTCCGGTTTCTGTAACACAGTCCGTAAAGAGCTATCCAACCTCTCTCCCTTCCCCCAAATACTGATTGGTCCCTCTCTCATGAGCACAACAGAGCGAAAGTGAAAGGACTGCAGAAAGAGTTGAGGAGAGCAAGAGAAAGAAAGAGAAAGAAGGAGAGAGAAGGAGAGAGAAGGAGAGAGAAAGATCTCTGTGGAGCGACAGAGAGGCTGTTGGAGGCTGTAGGCAAATGGAATGTCTTTTCTCCTTCAACGGGCAGTTTGAAACCACGTCACTTACAGACATGGCAGATGGGGAGAGGTGGATCCACAGGTCAATCATTTATACGTCACACTTTCCAAAAAAAAAAACCTTCTGCAAAGAACATGCTCACATTTCCTTGCTCAAAGGAAACTTCTACTTCGAGCTCCGAGAAGGAACGTTTAATGGGTTGGAACGTTCTTAAAGATGGTGGACCTCAATCAATTCAGGCAGAGGAAAAGGAGATGGGAGTTGATAAATAAGTGACTGGACAGAGCTCTTAGAGAAAGGCCAAAGGGCAGGAAGAAGTCTCTATGGAAAGAAAGCAAACCCATCTGGAGGAAAAGAGAAGGCAGCGATGGGTACGATAGCAGACAGGAATCTGGCAAACTCAACACAACGTTCGATAGGCCAGGGCATGTAGCTAAGGCACTGTGTCAGGCCAGGGTGTGTAGCTAAGGCACTGTGTCAGGCCAGGGTGTGTAGCTAAGGCACTGTGTCAGGACAGGGTGCGTAGCTAAGGCTCTGTGTCAGGACAGGGTGTGTAGCTAAGGCACTGTGTCAGGACAGGGTGTGTAGCTAAGGCTCTGTGTCAGGACAGGGTGTGTAGCTAAGGCACTGTGTCAGGACAGGGTGTGTAGCTAAGGCACTGTGTCAGGACAGGGTGTGTAGCTAAGGCTCTGTGTCAGGACAGGGTGTGTAGCTAAGGCACTGTGTCAGGGCAGGGTGTGTAGCTAAGGCTCTGTGTCAGGACAGGGTGTGTAGCTAAGGCTCTGTGTCAGGACAGGGTGTGTAGCTAAGGCACTGTGTCAGGGCAGGGTGTGTAGCTAAGGCTCTGTGTCAGGACAGGGTGTGTAGCTAAGGCTCTGTGTCAGGACAGGGTGGTAAAAACTGCAGGTTGTGGAGGTGAAGTGGTAAAAGACTGAGTACTCTGACAAAACAAAACTGAGCAGAAACACGAGAAAACCCCTGTAAACCCTGCCTTTTCAGTCTCGTTTTATTTTATCCAAGAACAATTTTACTGAGTATCTTTCAGATATTGAAAAATAAGTTAAAATCATGGGGGAAGGATACATCTGAAAAACTGAGCCACATATTGAAAGCACTTGACAGCTGTCACATGGCATTACCGGCCCTGTGCAACCTCAAATTTGAAACAAAGATACCAAGGAAATACTCCATCAGGGAAACTGATTCAATTATTTCTGATCCTTAACTTGGAGTAACAGGCATACATAAAAGTACTGAATTTCAGCGCTTGATGAATCTTTGCCAATGTTTCCACCATGTCCGTCTGACAAGGTCATTTTTTTTGCATGTGATGTTAAAGTAAAAAACAATAATTTATCCTTCAAATTGGCATTTTATTGTCATTTTGTAGAGCACAGACGATATGTAAAATGAGCCTAAGAGTATCTAGCTACAGGGGGCGAGGCGGGGGGGGGGGGTTAATAATCACCGCCACAGATGAGCGTTCAGAACATCTCGGATGAGAAGAGCCTTCGCTCTCCGCAGCATTGGCGGCGACGGCAGGTTCCGTTAACCCGTCGCCTGGAGCCTCCGCTGCAGATCGCTCGCCAAAAAGTTTACTGCCGAGGCACATTCCGCTTTAAGAAGGAAAAAGATAGAAAATGACTTATTGTTTTTATATGAGATATATTCCCCTGGTGTGCTGGTCAATAATGAGTTGATATATCTGCGCCTGGCTTGCTATTTGCTCTGTTTTTGCCGTGTTTTCTCTGCCGGTGATTGAGCGCTGCTATTTCCACGCGCGGAGAAAGGTGGTTAAAACCGGGAGGTTAATGTCTGTTTGATCAAAGTTTATGTGAAATTTCCCGGGAGCGCCATGGGAGCCAGTGTTGATGAACTGTAATAAAAAAAGAGTCATTTTGACGACGTGGCCCCTGGTGCGGCGGCGGGGGATTTGGGTACGTGTCTGTTTGCTGGGAAGAGGAGCCGTGCTCGCCCAAGATAAGTGAGCTGGGAAGAGGAGTGAGGGGGGGGGGTTGGAGGATTACTTCATCGCTGAGCCCTCTATTGGATCTCAGCACAACACTTTTCATCGGAACACTTAGCCTCCTATTTCTGACCGCTCCCAACTCCCTTTACAACACATTTTTTTTTTTTTTGGGGGGGGGGGGGGGGGAAGGAATCATTGAAAATGTTATTTCTGAAAATTAATGCGCAGGTAGTCATGGTGCACCAATGTCAAGGAGGAATACATGCAATATATACAGTATATTTGGAATGCATGTAACGTGGCACACTCGAAAAAATGAAAAGCCGAAAGTCCACCTACAGCAACTCTCAGCCTTGTGGTACAGGCAACCAGATTGTCCAACCAAAATTATCTGATACTTGGTGGGATCCATTGATAGCCTCTGGACCACTGGAATTGAAACAGCCCTAAAACATCCTTTTATCCTTTTATGCATCTCTGTTACGAAGCCAAACATGCCAAAGCTGTATCTGACCAAAACACTCAATTTTGGTCTCATTTGGTCATTTAAATTATGATCGAACAAGGGTGCTGTGGTCAGATGAAACCAAATTGAACGTGTTGGTCGGATACAGAGTTGGCATGTCTGGCTGCCAATCAGCTCATTAACATTAACATCATTAGTTGATAAGCATGTAAAACAGGACAGTTCACTCTCTGAGCCGAGTCAGAGCACTGCCCAAGCAAATGACCTGGAAACAGCTTCTGAACACAAGTTATTCCCAGAGATCAGCTGACTGATTGTTAGCGACGAGGATAAGATGGAGGACCTGTTGTTCTGGAATTGGCAACTCTTGAATTAAATTCTTGGTCACACTTTGCGCAATTTGTCACCAGCCTCATTTCCCCCCCCTTTTTCTCCCCCTGTCGGAATGCCAAATCAGGCTCACGTGGCATCACAACCGCTACTATCACTTTCAGGAGAGCAAAGACGAGGCGTGTGCTCTGCTCCACAGTGTTAGCCTGTTAGCCCATTTTTTGACCACACTGCAGTTCATGAGTCGGGGTCGCACAGACATGAGTCAGAGGAGAACCCTTTACATTCAGATAAAAAAAACATGAGACAAGAGTTAAGAACTTCAGCTTTTATTTCCTGGTATTTACATCTAGATGTGTTAAACTACTTATAAAATAACACCTTTCATATCAGACCACCCAATTTGTAGGTGAGCTAAATATTGGAACAGATAGTATTTAAGAAAATGAAAGTAAATAACACATAATATTTGGTAAGATATCCCTTGCTTGCAATAACTGTATCAAGCCTGCAACGCTGTGACCGCCAAACTGTTGCATTCTTCAGTTTTTGTTTGTTTCGGGCTGGGGTGGTCTCCCTTTAATCTCGTCTTCTGGAGGTGAAATGCTTGCTCAATTTGGTTATGGTCTGGTGATTGACTTAGCCACTCTGAAACCTTCCACCATCTCCCTAATTAAGTTCTTTGTTCTGTTGGCAGTGGGTTTTGGGTCATTGTCTTGCTGAAGTTCCTCCCAATTAGTTTGGACGCATTTCTCCTTCTGAATTCATCCTGCTGCTACCATCATGAGCTACATCATACATAAAGATTAGTAAGACCACTCCAGAAACAGCCATGCAAGCCACTGGGTTTGCATGCATGACACTTCCTCCACCATGCTTCAGATGAGCTGATATGTTTTTGATCATGACCATCTATATTGCTGCTCTCCAAGTTCTTCGAATGGTTGATTGAGATACTTTCACCCCTGCCCTGTAGAGATGGTTTGTGATGTCACTGACTGATGTTTTGGGGGTTTTCTTCACAGCTCTCACAATGTTTGACATGAACTGCTGTTGTTTTACTTGGTCAACCTGTTCGATGTCTGTTGCTCAGTACGCCAGCGGTTTCTTTCTTTTCCAAGTTGTTATCATATGCCCAATGATTTTCCCTTCTTTTCCAAGTTTCAAAATGATTTTTCTCCCAAAGACAGCTCTCTGGTCTTCATGTTGGTTTATCTTTTCTAACACAAATACAGTTTTCATAGGCAAAATCCAAGGCTAAAACCAAGAGTAGACATTCAGAACTATTCATTGTTTAACCAATCAATCTAAGAGGACACATCTGAGCAACAAGAAAAAATTGTCAGACATGTTACAATACTTTTGCTCACCTACAAATTGGGTGGTCTGATACAAAAGGTGAAATGTTCTTTAAGTAAACAATCTAGATAAAAATATCAGGAAATAAAAGCTGAAATTCGGATCATGTATAAAAAACCCTTAAACCTGTGTGCTCCATCTCTGTGCACTGATCTAGATATGTTAGATATGTGCCGTGATTGGACAAAACCTGAGAAATATGATTGAAACATTTTGCCATTCACAAAAAACATTTCTCAGTGACAGTGTGTTGGGATAAAGGCATGAGTAGAAAATTAATAATAAAAACAATTTAAATGGTTCTAGGTTAACACAGAGGACCAAATAACTGCTAAAAAGAAAAAGATTTGTAATCTATTTATACTAATGGTCTAAATGTCACATGACACTGCTGGTTGCTAAAGTAACGTCATCTCATGTACTTCAGCACATGTTCTTAGAAGATTCAAAAAGAGAAAAAGTGCACACACCCAAGTGCTCAATACTTAAGGCTCCTTACTTTCCATTTCTCACACATCTATGTACACATGCACACACGAACACACAGTAACATTCACAATAATGCACGAGCATACACACAATCACACAGATGTACTCACCCTCCCTCACAGACACATACACATA